>NC_141037.1:38265000-38565000 GCF_052040795.2 Danio rerio
CAAGTGCAATATCTTTGAATGGAATTTGACAACAACTGTCTCATAAATTCTGTTTTAGAATGCTAGAATAAAAAAAAAATAATAATAAAATTCAGATTGCCCAAGCTAATGCACAAGCACACTTGATGAGAATGAAATCCCGATAACATGGCCATTTCTGGAGGATGCAATCCTGACAATTAAAATATGTGACAAGAACCAATAACCCAAGAACCAAGAAGATTCAAAACAATAAAGATGCAGAAACTGTCATAAAAAAAAAAACATGGACCATTCAAGGATTGGCTCCCTTACTAGAAGTCGGGGCTTCCTTTTCAAGGGCGGCCATGTTGAAAATTTAAATTTTCCCCATTCAAATTTTATACAATTTACAGTATACACACTTTTGCAGCATCTCAATTCACATACTACTCTTCCTAGATCAGTTGTCCCCAACCCCCAGGTTGCAAACTGGTACCAGTCAGTAGATCAATTGGTATTGGGCCACACAATAATTCATGAATTATTTCCATTTTTAATTTATTATTTGAGTCTGAGCATATTATTTGAGTCTTTTATTTTGAAAAATCTTTTAATTTTGAAAAATTACCGTATTCTCAGTTACATCTCTGTCACTTTTTGACTTTTTAAAGTTTCTTTGTAAAGGCAAAAGGCTCAGTGAAGGACCCACAAACTGCCAAGGAATTGATCCGCAACCCATTTGTCAACAAATCAGGTGAATTTACCATGTCTAAGCAAGGTCAACTGCTGGAGATGCAAATGACAGCGGCTATACACATGTGGTGGCATTTCTGCTCACAAGTTTGTTATTTCCAATGGAGGGATATTGGGATATTACAAAAATTTATATTACAAAATATTGGGGGAGACGTGGACAAGCAGCGCGATTCGCTCACACCTTCCAGGTGCACTTAGTTGAAAACATCTCAACTGCTGCGAGCGCACCGCGAGTCTGACCGATCAGCTTCATGCTATGTTTGGGATATACATATTTTAATTCAATTCATCTTTATTTGTATAGCGCTTTCACAATGTAGATTGTGTTAAAGCAGCTTCACATAGAAGATTATAGTGAATTTAAAGTGTTAGTTTTCAGAGTTTAAGTTCAGTTTAAATTAGTTCAGTTCAGTTTTTTAATATTCACTGTTGAGAGTCCAAACACTGAAGAGCAAATCCATTGATGCAAAGCTCTACAAGTCCGAACTATGCAAGCCAGTGGTAACAGCAGTGAGGAAAAACTTCACCAATCGGCGAAAGTAAAGGAAAAAAAAACCTAGAGAGAAACCAGGCTCAGTTGAAAACATTGAAACCATTTCTCATATGGCCAAACGTCTTGTACAGTCTAGGCGCCGGAGGCTGGAGAACGCAGAACATTTCAGAGGACTAATTATCTCAGACAAACACAGAACACCCAAACACAGCAGTGCTTTTTAATTTATTCTATAAATAAAACTTGTATCAGAGTTGCAGCAATGTCTTGTCATCCTCTGAAAAAAAGTTTGACAGCCTCCTATTAGTTTGCGTATACCCACCCCCTTCTCATGGGCCGCAGTGATAAAAAGGTTGGGGACCACTGTCCTAGATAGTATTTGAAAATATAACTAGTATGCCACAAACCGTAGTATGTTTAAAAGAGTATCCCAAAGATTTCTGGTACTATGTAAGGTAGAAATTTGATGTCTAAAATTGTCCGTACTGTAATGGCTAGTATCGCTCCCAATACATTGCGCATTGGACATGAATTCGATTACAACTACAAACTCAGGTAAACGCAGATGTGTGAAATCAATCGTCAAGTAGACAGGCTTCACTATACTGTTTGAATGGCTATTAATTAACATTCAACCAACTGGAAAATATTTAAATCTGTTATGTATCATCTGCAACAACAATGTGAACTTCTATTAAGACTCGTTTGGAAATTATTTTTTGAATGTATAATTATCCAAAGACCTAAGGAGATTTGTCTGCATGAAAGACTCGCGAATGGCAGATTAACCCGCTGCTGCATCTCTAACATCGTTTAGGTAATTAAATATGAAAGAAATGTGGATGTGTCAAGATGATTGACAGGGTATGTAACTAAGCAACATAATGGTCCATAATAAACAGTTTATGTCCCAAAGGGTGCATACTTTTTTGTTACACACTCAAAAGTACTTTTAGGACATAGTGTGAGTATGTGAGTTGGGAAGAAGCATTTGTCTGGACAGAGTTACAGATCTATATCACTGTTATTTTGGTTATTTTAACAGCCTACACCTCTTTCCTCAGCTTATTCACTGCTTTATCTTCACAACCCCCAGCCTACAACCCTCAAAAATCTAATCAAAACAAATAAAAGGCTTTGGATAAGATGTGATTACATCAAACTAGGCCTACACAGAAATGCAGTCTAAGGAAATATTATTCTGGAATAATTCAGCAGCCCGCCTTCAATTGTTCCTTATTAAGCCATTAAGTACACAGTCTTGATTCATCTCATTAATGGCTGGCTTGCTTCATGGCTTTGATGCTTTAACAAAGACTTTTAAACTCTGCTTATGCACTCAAAAGATGTGAAGAACTGACCAAAATATCAAATAATTGCTTAAAATCCCATCCACATATATGCAGTTTGCTGGTACTGGCAAAAAAAAAAGCTCTCTGTTTTTCTCCTTCAAATGCCATTCCTTCAGATTGACAGATACCAATGTTTACATGTAAGTGCTGCGTATTATTATCACATCACATCTTTCCTGTTCCTCTGCATTCACCTTATTAATTTCATAATAATGAATATATCTATTAAGCATGTTCAAAAACAACACTTTGTGTCAGAAAACATTTAGGCATCCGTCTTACTAATGCTCTCCAGATAATGAGTTTACCACAGGCCATAATCCATTATATTTCTACATGGTCCGTAACAGACAGCAACCATCAGTTCAGTAAATGTCAAGACAAAAAGTCATTAATTTTGATCCAAACACTCGCTCGGATGCAGAGGAAGCTGGCCTCTCTGACAGAGGTCTTCATCTTGACGTCTGACATTCATAAGCTTTAGGAAAGAAAGTCTGCTCTGTAACGCGGGCGTCTTTGAAGCGACGCGTCGTGAATGCCACGTTATTCGAGCGCTTTTAATGACAATTCCACTTTTAAGCATTCAGTATAGCACGCGTCTTATCTATCTCAAGGATATTTTGACATTTGAAATGGCACAATCTTGTCTCAAAGGAGCAGAGACTTTGCAAATAATGCATTATATAATCTGCGAAAGTCTGGTCTGTTTGCCGTCTCACTGTTCGAAGAGGTTTTAAAGCCACCCCAGTTCTATTAACGAATTAATGCGTTCGTTTTTTTGCAATGTCACTTATTGTGAACACACAATACAGTTAAGGCACGCAAGAGATCAAACGTGGAAAGTCAACATGATGGATGAAATAATGCCTGCTATTCATTTACAAACATTTACATATAAAATGCAGAGGTCATCCTTATAATCACAGGATAATCCCTTCACATTGGCGGTTTGGTGGTGTCAGCGGTTCTGAATGAGTGTGTGTGTGTGTGTGTGTGTGTGTGTGTGTGTGTCACTGCAGAGCAAAGAGACTTGACTTTCAACGTGGTTTGCATCAAATGTCAAATGATTGTAGTCTGGGCCATACATTCTAAAAAACAAAGATATTTTTTATATTCCATTTATTCATAAAATCCCTTTATTTTATAATAATACATATTAAACTCCCTTTAACATTCTTAAATAAATATCTAAAAAATATTAGCCCTCCTGTGAAATTGTTATTATTTAACTTTTTTGCAAGTATTATTTTTAAACACTCATTTTAATAATTCATGATCATGCCTTGATAATGATTTAATTAGGACAGTAAGGTCTGACTTTGCTTTGTCTTTTTAAGTTTTGGTAACAACATATAATAACTTGATTTCTAGTTGATCATTTGGTATCAGAAGTGGCTTATAGGCAAAGGCCTCTAGGTTGCCAGAATAAAACATGATGATGCCTTGATTTTTTATGATTTAATTAGGACAGTAAGGTCCGACTTTGATGAGACAAAATTCTTGTCAATTAACAGAAATAAATGTACAGTATAGAACATAAAGAATCATTAAAAAAAGAATTAATATTGTGTATGACTTCAATGAGCTTGGATGACTGCATCCATACATCTCTGACTCACATAACTTAATAAAGTCATCTGGAATGGCAAGGAAAGTGTTCTTGCAGGACTCCCAGAGTTCATCAAGATTCTTTGGATTCATATTCAATGCCTCCTCCTCCATCTTACCCCAGACATGCTCAATATTGTTCATGTCTGATGACTGGGCAGGCCAATCTTGGAGCATCTTCACCTTCTTTGCTTTTAGGAACTTTGATGTGGAGGCTGAAGTAAGTGAAGGAGTGCTATCCTGCTGAAGATTTTGCCCTCTCCTGTGGTTCATAATGTAATGGGCAGCACAAATGTCTTGATACCTCAGGCTGTTGATGTTGCCATACAGATCTCTCACACATGCCCGTACCGCATGTAACACTAAAACAAGGTTTTTACTTGACTGATTTCTGTGCGAATCTTGGGTCCATGTGGGTCCCAATAGGTCTTCTACAGTATTTGTGATGATTGGGATGCAGTTCAACAGATGATAAATCAGAAAAATCTACCTTCTGCCACTTTTTTAAATGATCAATTAGAAGTCAAGCTCTTACAACTGGGATCGACAACAAGACTTTTGTCAGGTAGTGTACATAGTACTAGATATTTTATCTTAGAATTCAGTTTAAAGTGTAATTTAAAAGCTTAACTAGGTTAATAATTTAAATTAATAATTGAAAATAATTTCTTAAACTAATAACACTGAACTTTTGCCATTTTACTTTAATCTAAATGTATTTTAACTATTTAATATGCTTTCAAATCACTTTTATAAATTTAACTGACACAGATGCTGAAATTGTTTTTGAATGATTTGTGACTAATTTCTACATGATTACATCTGAAAAGTGTTTTACATGTAATGAAATACACCAACAAAGACATAGCATTACATAGGATATGACAAATGGGATGAACTTTAATGCCAACCAAAACATGCATTTAAAGTAAATAAGGCCCATTATGCAGCTCAACTATCAATTTCTGCTCTAGTTTATAAAAAAAATGCTTGCCTTTTTTTTCAACAGGATCACAGAGCTATAATTCAAATGCTTACTCTTCCATTGTAGGGTAGAAAAAACAAAATGTCCCCTAATGCATCTCAATAATTGTAAGTGCTTCTCCGAATCATGTCCATGGGGATATTGCGTTTTCTCTGATCAGGACAAATTACAGTGGCATTCATGGATTCAACCACGTATAATTTCTCACAGATTTGAAGCATGCTCCTTTTAGGTAAGCTGTTCTCCCTTAGTAAGCAAGCAGTATCAGGGGAAATATGCTCTTCTATTAAACATACAAAGCGTAGTATTTTCAGTGCAGATATGCTACAACGTAACCAGCAAACTAGTCTAAGCACTGCTACTTTGAAAGGACTGACTCTCATGCAGGGGTGTAAAGTACCAGAGTAATTGCACTTCATTTCTGTGCTTTTACATTAAGGCATTTAGCAGGCGCTCTTATGCAGAGCGACTTGCAAAAGTGCTTTAGCATCGCATATGAGACCATTGCGATCAACAGATGGCAAGCGAGCAATTTGGAACGCTATCAGCAAGATAAGAAGTGCTTCCTGGACAAATAAACAAGCGCTATTAGAACAAATATCCTGCATGTATTATTTGAGGGAATTTATAGCTAGACATCAAAAGTAGGCAGTACATATTTTACTCCATATTTTACAGTGTGTAATGATTCTACTTCTTTTTTAAAAATATTACAGTTTTAAAACTTAAAATCAACCCCTTTATTCAGTATGGATGTGCTAAATCAGGGGTCACCAACATGTTGCCTGCAGGCCTGTTCTAAAAATAGCTCACCATAGCGCCACTTACCAGTAAGCTTTATCTAATATAGAAGTATACATTTGAAAATGTAAATATTTGCAGAGATATATAAAAAATAAATAGAAACAGGGTATTTCCTACCCTGTTAAATCATTGTTGATAACTTTTGTGAGAATCATTAACATGATCAGTTTCTTCACATGGATGAATATCATTAATTATTACCAAAAACATTAAGTATAATTAAAAGTAAATTGAGCAAATTTGTTATTTGAGAAGCGTTTATCAAACTGGTAGCCCTCCACATTAATCGGTATCCAAGAAGTAGCTCTCAGTTTCATAAAGGTTGGTGACCCTTTTGCTAAATTAATAAAAATGGACTAATAATAATGTGCCAAAACTTTATATTTAAAATAAATGGAATTCATTTAAACTTTCCATCACTAAATAGTTAGTTGATCCACATAGGAGTTATTTCATTAAAGAGGACCTCTTATTCAAAAATCACTTTTATAAGGGGTTTAAAAACAGTTGTGTGGCAACAGTCTGTAAATATAACGAGCTCCTAATGGTAAAATGTATTCAATAAATTTTTTGTAATCACATTTCATAAAAAATGCTTTGTACATGTCATCAGAGGGACAAAGTCCTGCCCATTAACGATCTCTCACTCACTGTTATAGGATGTTAGTATTGCTTTTGAATCGGCAACTATGCTGACACATAGGCTTTTATAGCTCCGCCCCCTTTCGAAGAGACCACAATCTCATTCGTTCATTTTCTTGTCGGCTTAGTCCCTTTATTAATCCGGGGTGGCCACAGCGGAATGAACCGCCAACTTATCCAGCAAGTTTTTACGCAGCGGATGCCCTTCCAGCCGCAACCCATCCCTGGGAAAACATACATCCACACATACATTCACACACACACTCATACACTACAGACAATTTAGCCTAACCAATTCACCTGTACCGCATGTCTTTGGACTGTGGGGGAAACTGGAGCACACGGAGGAAACCCACTCAAACGCAGGGAGAACATGCAAACTCCACACAGAAACGCCAACTGAGCCGAGGCTCGAACCAGCGACCCAAAGACCATCTTGCTGTGAGGCGACAGCACTACCTACTGCGCCACTGCCTTGCCGACCACAATCTCATTTAAAAAAAAAAAAAAAACGTATAAAACAGTATTTGTTTGGGGATTTAAGCTGAAACCTGAAATACACTTTCTAGGGACATCAGAGACTTATTTTGAGCTTGTAACAATTATTTCTTTAATTCAGGGGTCTCAAACTCATATTGGTGGGAGGCCACTTCAGCGCCTATCAATTCATAGGAGGGCCGTTTTAATATTCAAGAGTAAAAAAAAAATGGAAACCTGACATAATTAATGCATCTTAGGACAACAGACATGGCGTTTATATTTGAAGCATTACCTGTCAACAGTGATAATGCAAATCAGCATGTTTATCATGTCACACATCAGCTACAGAAATATATCTGTGGCTGTTTATGGCCGAGCATTAGACGCACACAGTCATTCTTCCACAGAGTATATGCAAAACTCTAGCTTTTTTTTTCTTGTTGTACATGTTGAAGGAGTAGTTTAAATTGCTATGAAAATACTACAAATAATAGGCATAATTATTATTATTCTGTCCCAACCAATTGTATTGTCCCAATAGCATAGGAACAATTTCTTTTTTTGTAAAACTAGAACAAAGAGGGGAAAAGTATATACAAATTGATATTTAACAAGTTCAATTCAACTGGCAAAACAGTTTTATTAATGCACATAGTTTTTATACAAATATTCAGCATATGAGGGAAGTCTATTAAATGAGACCATTTGAATGGAATACTAGCAAAACCATCATATTGGTTACACCACCAGCATAACGTGTAAGCCATGAAGACGTGTTTGTACAACAAAATACAAGTGGTAAAAACTGATTATAATCTAATGATGACCCTAGAATGTTTACAAAAATAGAGCACTTACAGACATATATTTCAACGTTTAAATCAGCCACAGAACTAAAACACATGCGTGTTACTCTTGACCAAACACTAAGAGAAAATAAAAGTAATAAAATAAAACTAATCTGAACGCAGTATTTAAATGTTGATTAGGTGGAGGGTCAAAACCACATGTGGCTGGACGCGACTTCAAAATGACAGTCGTTAAAAAATATGTTTGGCAAGCCAAATCCCGTTATATTTTTGACGTAAGTTGCGGGCCGGAGGGAGGAAGAGGGTGGGCTGTAAATGGCTACGGGCCAGCAGTTTGAGAACCCTGCTTTAATTACTCATCCTCATGTCATTCAAATTCCCTGAGTCCTTTGTTCATAGGAGCTCCCTCATCCACCATACACAGCAATGGTCCTGACAAAGTAATTTTCAGATCTTCAAGTTTAAATTTTAAAACAGACCATGTTCCTTTAGTGGATAAATCGGAATATCATCAACTTATGAATTCTTTTGTGCACACACAAAACAAAAATAACAAATTTACTTAACTGTTTCCTCTCCTCAGTGTCAGTATATTGTGCACCTTCACAAGAACGCTGTGCAGTAACATATAAAGTCACCCAAAACATCTTAATTTGTGTTCTGAAGACAAATTAAGGTCTTAGGGGTTTGGAACGACATGAAAGCGAGTAACAATATATTTTATTTATTTATTTATTTTTATAATTGTCAAACTAAACATGTTTTAACAAATTGATTAGATGCATTGTCAAATCACAATTGTTTAAACTTAAATGGCAGTGTTCCAATTGTATTTCCATGCGAGCCTATTGCGTGGTGTGATTCCAAATAAATGCATGTTGCCTGGCTACCACTTTCTCCATAGAAGACCAAGTAGCTGAAACTTGCTATTTCTTTAGTCTGCTATTTAACAAAGTAATTAACATGTAAAATATGAGACCCTAAAGCAGAAATATCTGATCAACATCCATATTGCTGTTTACTTTACACTTGTGTTACCAGGGCAACGGACTGACATTATTGTATTACATTGTATTACTTCGCAAGTCCTCCTTTATTAACCCCACTGTAGAAAATAAAACCATATCCATGGTAACTGATGCAAATAGGCATGGAACGGAAAGTAAATATAATAATTCAGCCCAATAGCATTAATGGAAAAGCGATTGAGCAGGAGTGATGTTTAAATATAGTCTCCATTTGAATTATACCTGATAAAAGAGACGGTAGTGTTGTGTAGATTTAACGTATTTCACAACATAGGCAGGGACTGATATTAACCACCAAATTTTCACAGACATATCACCCTGCATACCAAGACCGGTTACCCACTGAAGCTAGCCAGGGCTGAGCCTGGTCAGTATCTGGATGGGAGACCACATGGGAAAACTAGTTTTGCTGTTGGAAGTGGTGTTAACGAGGCCAGCAGGGGGCGCTCAACTTGTGGTCATAACACCCCAGCATAGTAAAAAGGACACTGTACTGTCAGTGAGATGTTAAACTAAGGTCCTGACTCTCTGTGGTTATTAAAAATCCCATGGAGCTTCTCATAAAGAGTAGGGTTGTAACCCCTGTGTCCTAACCAAATTCCCTCCATTTATACAATCTTGGCCTCCAAATCATCCCAATCCACCGAATTGGCTCTATCACTGTCCTTACTCCACGAATAGTACTAGCGCCGTTGTCCTGTGGCTGCCGTCGCATCATCCATGTGGTCATCTTAGTCACCCCCCTCCCCCTTATTATTGTGAAGCGCTTTGGGTGTATGGCCATACACGATAAATGCCTTATATTAATACACATTACATTACTAGTAAATAGTTACATTATGTTTACTGTACATGTGCTAGATAGTTCAAGATGAGTAATTAGCTAAGGTTAACATTACTACAGTTCTATATCGACAACACATGGTAAATTATCAATAATGTTGTCATCTCAATGTTCCATTTAAAAAAAAGAAGTGGTTAAAATAACTAGTTACTTTTTGCAGTGGTTGGTTGTAATGGCAGTAGAAAATGCACCATATTTAGACGGTTAAAGGAGTTGATTAGTGAATAAGGGTGCACACATGATAGGTATAACTTAGAAGTTTGGTAAAAAAAAAAAAAAAACGTTAAGAGTTCCATTAGGGGCAACACTAAATTCTGCACTACATGGTAGAGTGTATAAGTGCATAATTATAAAGTGTGTAAGTGCATAGTGTAAAGACTGTCCTCAGGAAGTAACATTCATAGTATACCCTTAAAGGAATTTTATTTTACTGTGAAATGTGTAAGGTTGCATTGATATACAATATCTCACATCTCATCGAGCAGGGAGTCCTTAAAGAAGACATTTTAAAAGACAGAGATTCTACAGAGATTCAGTAGAATCTCATGACCAGACATAGTCCTGGAAAAAGCCTACATTTTAATGGTTGCAACTGTAACGACACAGTCAGTGTTATGTTCTCAGATGCCGATTTTTCCATTGTCTTTTTTCTCAAACAGGATTTACGTAAAAAAGAAACAATGATGTTAAAGGCTCATAGTATGTCATTTTTATGTACTGAGAACTTTTTCAATTATGTAGTTGTACAATCTATGACATTCTAAAAAAAAAAAAAAATTACGGTTTCCAAATAAAAAAGTAGAAGTGTTCTGTTCTCTATCTAGAGGCATCCATAATCTTAGACCAGACCGTATCCTGAGCAGATGCTGTGGTGGTCATGGAGAAGCGGAGAGCATGAGACCGATACCTAAAAAGACCCCAGTGACAGACAAATCTCCGCATTGATCACGTGGGCCAGCCTGAACACCCGTCGGTGACCTTCACACTTGCAGCATCTCCAAGACAGACGTGCAGCATTCTCCAGCCTCCAGTGCCTAAACTGCAGCTCTGCACAAGAAGTTTGGCCAGAAGAGAAATAGTCGTGTCCAGCTGAGCCTGATTTCCCTCAAGGTTTTTTCCTTTACTTTCGTCAATTGGTGAAGTTTGTTCTTCGCCACTCTTGCTACTGGCTTGCTTGGTTAGACTTGTGGAGCTGCGCATCGATTGATTTCCTCTTCAGTGTTTGAACTTTCAGAGGTGAAACTGAACCAAACTGAACTTAATGTCTGACTGGACTGACACAGTTAGAACTTCTACGTTAAGCTGCTTTGACACAATCTCCATTGTAAAAGTTCTATAGAAATAAAGACTAATTGAATTGAATTGAAATGCATTATTAAAACAGACAATAATGCAAAAATAAACCAGTACCACTATTCTTAGAAAAGATAAGCTATTACACCTTTACCATTGTGAAAAATGCTAAATCAAGGAGATTGTGTATCTGTGCCAAATATTGTAATTTGTCATTGTGAATAAATGTCTTGCATCAACACAGTCCATTACATGAGGCACTTTCTACATAATAGATTAAGTCCTAATAGAACTATAAATACAAATAATGGTCAGTCTCTAAGATAATATTTTAAACAGTCAAACTGCTATACACTAAGCCAGCTTCTGCTGTTATTTAACGTTCACTAGTTTCAGGCAGACAGGTGGTTTGCCCTTGAGCTCAACACATCACACTTAGAAAGCTGCCATTGAACAGGTGCCTTTTAAGGCATCAAAGCTACTTTAATGTCAAAATCTCTCCTGTCTCTTAATTTCATCAGTCAATTTCAAACCCCAAGAACAAAAAGACTTTTCACTTTTAAATACGTTCAACGGAAATGGGAAAACTTTTACTGGAGCATGCTTCGGCTCAGTACTTAGACATCTAATTTCCCATTAACTTGATGTCAGTTCAGTCTAACTTGCTGTTTATAATAAAGGAATCCGCAATGGCCAAGCAAACCGGAACGGCTGTATTAAAATAAATGAAATATGATTGGCTCCGGCGAACGCTTGACAGTCATTATGTCAGCCACCAGCAAGCGGAAACGTTATTTGCCCGATGACTCTGCATAACTTCTGAAAATGCCTTCATTTCAATGTGACATCAAGTCTTCAAGGACGCTGAGTTCGGTCTGCTTGGAGCGAGGAGTCAAATTTGAAATTCTTCTCTCCGCAGCACAGAGTCATTACTCTGGTCTGCTGAAGTTTCCTGAGGGCAGCACATCTCTGCTCTTCATAGCACAGATAGATTTAGAGCGGCTTCACTGGGCACAGTCATAAATATACTGCCGGAAAAAGCATTTGGCAAGGCTGTGTGATGGCTTGTTTGCAAACGGGGGGATTTCTGTGATTTCAGTGCCTGCGTTTTGAGTCATGGCGATGTCAGCCTATGGTCACTGTAACAGCATCTATTATGCCTCTCATTTTAAGAACAGATGGCCATATTCAGGGCAATTTCCACTGTTTACAATTCACCTTGCATGTACTCTAGACAGCCGGCCGTTTATCTAAGCAATCAGAGTTGCTTTTCACTAATGGCTCGAGTGAAAAGTGCGTTTCAGTGACTTCTTTACTCTGATGTGACACGGGATTGACCGTACTGTACATTATATGCGCACTGTATGCTAATGTATGGCTGCATATATGAATGTATATCCAGTGAAATGCATACTTGATGTGTTTACATAAATTGAACAACGGTGAAAGGAACAGCAAAGCTGGAGGTATACAACAGGCAATTATGTATGCTAAAAGGTCGCTTTTTGTCTTTCTCTTTCTCTCTCTCACACACACACACACACACACACACACACACACACACACACACACACACACACACGTTTTAATTTAATTAAAGCTTGCCCCCTGGTGGTTTCAAAGCACACCCAGTTTATAAAAGCAGATCTATACAAATCTCACAATGCTGTGTTCCGTCTGTGTGGTCTTTTCATTGCATGTATGAAATATTGAGCTCAATAACAGGATTGATTTTTCTTTGTCACTCTTACTTTTGCCGTCAAGAACGGATCAATCAAATCACAGAGTATCTGAAAAACAGACTGAATGCTTATTGCAGAGTAAGAAGGTTGAGTTTGATAATTCAGTGGAATGAGCTCATTCTCCAGGCAAAGTAATACGTGAAAGGGCCCATAGGAGAAACCCGGAGCTGCAAGAGCCCAGAGTAGGGCAGAATCGGCTTGGTGTTGCTTAAGAATGGGCCACATCTGTCAGAGAAGCTGTCTATCATGCTGTATAACGCAATTATAATGTAATGATTTTCCTAAAATAAGCCCAGAGGAGCATTTCTCATATGGCACTGCTTTCCTTTTAGATTAAACCACAGCTGGAGATCATAATTACCATAGTAATGCACATATTATCTTAAATATGAAGCAGCAGATGAGTGTGTGAGGTTATAAATAATAAATCAAAATAAAAAAGTTTAGTCAAAAATATGCTTAATGTATGAGGCTGGGATGTGAGTTTGAGTCAAAATAAAATAATTTGATTTGGATGGATAGATTTGAAAAGCTTTCCACAAGGTTAAAAAAGTATGTTTATGAGAATTTTAATCTTTTCTTGATTGTGGAATCAAATTTCTGAGATCAGGCACTGATGTTGAAAGAAAAGGCCAGGCTAAAAGTCTCTGCTCTACTACATCCAAAATGTGTTCAGTCAGGTTGAGGGTCAGGACTCTGTGCAGGCCAGTCAAGTTCTTCTACACCAAACTTGCTCATCCATGTCTTTATGCACCTTCTGCAAAGAGGTGGGTGGTAACCAGGACTTTACATTAACACCCCCCAACCCGCGGTTAAATTTGAGCTCTGGCGGGTTAGACAGACACCTCCACTAGCCACTTTGGCTGGTTGGAAATCATTTTTAAATTGTAGTTTTCTTAAAAGCAGGGTTCGACAATAAGCATGGCCCAATATTCGTGCAAATGTGATCTTAAAATCGAGAAGCAGTATGACTGACAAAAATAATTGTGTTCACGCGAGCAAAACAGGAAAAAAGAAGGTAAATACCGAACAAGAGGATAATCACTTGCGTGCACAGGTGATGTGACGTGCGTGACTGTTAAAAAGCGTGTGCGCTCTCATTTACTTGTGCGAATCCCGTTCCTAGAGGAAGCGCAACTGGTGCGATTGGTTTCCTTTGAAATAGACTGGACAAAGAGCGATAATCGTGCATCCACAGACCTGCTGCTTTCGAGAGCTCAAGATTTAAAAAAACACATATAGGCTGTTTCTCAATTCCAAGAACGCAGAGAACGGACTTGCGTTCTTGTGGAGACCGGTCTTGCCAGGTGTCCTCTGAAGAACGAACTCAGGAGACCGCGAAGGCAGAGAACGCGTCCTTAGAGAAATGAGATGCTGCGTTCTTCCTGATGGTCGCATGACCTTCACGCGTTTTAAATGGTAAATATTTAAACATTACAGCACTTATACAACAATTTATTGTTTTCTCCCCTTTTCAAAATATATACTTTGCATAAAAACAGTTTAAATATACTATGCACAATATAAATAAAACAGATTTTAATAAGAATTTCAGCAAACAAACACCCTTAAATGTGTTTATTCCTTTATTAGGATGTTCATGGTAATGTTTACTTTCACCGTTTCATTCAGGGAAACTTCTGAGGTAAATAAGTTAAATCTCTGAACTTTATTAATAAATCTAAATAAAATGCTGCGCTTCCCACCTCCACTGAACTGAGCAGCTGATGATGACGTTGCACGAGAACAAGAGTATGCAAAACGCTGAAGAAGGCATATTGAGAAACAGCCATATTCTTTTATAAGCAGCAGCGTTCACTGCTTTCAATTGAATTATTCTTTGAACAGATTAACAGGCCTATATTAACCGTGTCATGAGATCATCCTATCATTATGCTTTACCTGCTTTCTTTTGCTTAGTTGTTTTTGTTTATATGGTTTAATTAATTTTTTACAATAACATTGCTTTAATAGGAGATTACTCCCCAAATTAAAAAGTGCACCTATACAGCTATATTTTCCTGGTTTTGACACATTAAAACATTGTGGCTCAGAAAAACTTATTGGTGTGGTCAGAGATAAATTTGGTAAATGCCTAATTTTAAGCTGTAATAAGTCATGTGAAATAAAAACTAATTGCATTGCGACAACCCATTTGCTCATGCACACTGAGCAAGCAAATACACAACACACACAAAAGTTAAATAAATGAGGAGGCATGTTGTGGGCATAACACAACAACTAAATCAAGTCATCTCAGCCTGTCTAAGTCATTTATGCAAATAAAATGTTTTTCCCACCAAAAAAAGTGTGGCTAGTGAAAATGGCGAGTGGCTAGTAATGTTGGAAATCTAAAAGCCACAGTGGCTGGTGATCAAAAAAAGTTGATATCAAGCCCTGGTGGTAACGAATTACAAGTACTTTGTTACATTTACTTGAGTAAAATTGTTGGGTAACATACTTTGAGTACATTTAAAAATGTATACTTATACTCAAGTCAAATATTAGAAAAAAATCTTTACTCTTCGCTATATTTGACAGCGTTCCTCTGTTACTGTCAAATAATAATAAATATGATTCATATTACTTGTTTGCAAATATCGCGAGGCGTCACATTTGAGGTTGAATCATGATAGGTTGCTATAGAGACTCGTCTCCGCTTTCGGTTAGAGCACACCAAGATGTCAACAAGAATAGCTTGATGATGTGCAGCACACTGTACATCCAGCTAGCATTGCAAAATATACATGAATTAGAGCTTCCACCTGAAAAAAACACAAAGTACTAAGTGTCAAAATTATCCCAATTTGAACCTTATTAATGGTAACTAGGGGATAACTAAAGGAACTGCTGTTTAATGGAATAACTGATTAGCCCTGCACTAGCCTATTCACACTGTTCACACTGTTAACCATTAAAATATAACATTTAAAAAATGTTTTAATATATATATATATATATATATATATATATATATATATATATATATATATATATATATATATATATATATATATATATATAGTATATTTCGAATATTTAGAAACCAACACCAACAGGGAGAACATGCAAACTCCATACAGAAATGCCAACTGACCCAGCAGAAGCTCAAACCCGCGACCTTATTACTGTGAGGCAACATCGCTACCCACTGTGCCACCATGTCGTCATATATATGAGCAATATCACAAGAGTAGCAGTGCGATATGGCTGTATATCGGCACTGGTGGGTGGCGTGCGATGGCACGAGGTCGCAGGCCGCAGCACTGCATACGAGTGTGATATTGCGTTTATACAACAGTTTGACGGCATAATTGTGTATATAAAAACTAAATCAAACACGGGGAGTTTCAAAAACCCTTTTGTATGAGGAACTAGTTTCTTCCACATTGGATTCAAATCATAAGCTGACAGTTAAACAGTTGAGCGTGCTTCTTTTAAACTTTAGATCTGTAGTGTCTGCTTTTTGCTGGCTGTATGTGGGCGGAGTAATACACAAAGGGTAAAGAGGCTCTAGGAGTTCTGATATTGCAGAAGTTGCACGGCTATCAGCCAATCAGATTTGAGAACCAGACAGAACTGTTGTATAAATATATATATATGTGTGTGTGTGTGTGTGTGTGTGTGTGTGTGTGTGTGTGTGTGTGTGTGTGTGTGTGTGTGTGTGTGTGTGTGTGTGTAGTCAATTTTATTATGTTTATTATTAGCCCCCCTCTATATTTTTCCCCAATTATTATCCCAGATATTTTTCCAAGATACTAGTATTCAGCTTAAAGTGATATTTAAAGGCTTAATCAGGTTAATTTGGCAGTAATTAGGCAAATCAATAACAATTGTTTGTTCTGTAGATATTTTAAAAAATTGCTTGAGGGGCTAATAATATTGACCTAAAAATGGTTTTAAAAACATTAAAAACATATAATAAAGTCAATATAAAACAAATAAGACTTTTTTTCAGAAGAAAAAATATTATAGAAAATACTGTGAAAGATTTTTTGCTCTTATTTACAGGAGGGTGAATAATTTTGACTTGAAAGTGTGTGTATATATATTTACTTGAGTAATTTTTTCATCAGATGCTTTTTACTCTTTCTCGAGTAAGTTTTAGGATTGTTACTTTTACTTGAGTAAAATTTTCTGCAGGTACTTGAGTACAGATCCCGGATACTCCACCCACCTCTGCTTGTGCACTAGTGTGCATTGGCGTTGAAACAGTAACATCCCTAAACTGTTTTCACAAAGTTAGAAGCATGAAATTGCCCAAAATGTCTTGTTCATTTCACTGGAACTAAGGGGCTAAGGCTAAGCCCCAAAGTGAAAAACAACACTGCACTATACATGTACTGTATTGCTTCGTCCACCAAACTTTTGACTGGCAATCATCTATTTTTTTGAATATAGTAACCATCTATAATAGGACAGATCAAATCTTTTTCAGGCTCTAAAAGCATATGATTGGCTTCTGTCTTTCACGTGATGAACGAATGACTCAAGCACGATAGAAGACTCGAAAAGGAATTTACTGAGCTTCTGAGAGAGACCTAAACTTTCATATCTTAGTACTGAGGAAGCAATCTGCATTCCCCTGTGCTTGATTTTATACACCTCTGCCATGGAAGTGATTGGATTGACTTGGAGGAATGTCCATATATTTTGCCAATATATACCATATTTTCCAGTTGTATGTTGATAAGTTGCAAAATCAAACGTAAAAAATTAAAATCTTGTTTATTACTGACAGTAAATTCAAGAAACTTGCACGAAAATACTACATTGTCACAATGTCATAAAAGGTGAAATCTTCAAGGGGAAAATAAAGCCAAGCACAGAAAGGCATGGTTTCATGCAAATCGGATCTCATCTAATGGATTTGAGTAAAACAACTCTCAAAAACCTCGCATGCAAAGATGAACGGATCATATGTATGACACGCAGCAAGGGGTGAAATAATGAGAGCAGTATCCTGGGATTATGACAGTGACTGCCATCCATCAGTATAAAGCTCTGTCAGAGGACAGGCGGAGGGGAGCGTGATGTGCTGACTCCAGACACTCACTCACTCCAGGTTAATTGAAGATCACCCTTTTGATTGGTCAGTGATGGAACTCATTAGCATAGGTGAGAAGGTCAGCCTGCTTTGCATTTTAGCTCATTTTTACTGCTCTTAATAGAATCAGGCTCGCGGAGACAATTAAATGCAGAAAGGTCGGTCGACAGATTGTCAGTGCAAGTCCACTTGCATTACCGCACAAGTATTGTTGGTTCTCTACCACTATATCCCTGGATTTTTCTGATATCTGGATGATTTACAGATAATATAGTGTGCCATGTCAAATAAATTTCTGGGGTCCCCAAGATATTTCTGTGAAGTTTCAGCTTGAAATACTCCACAGACCTCCTATTATAGTTTGTCAAATTTGCCTCTATTTGAGTTTGAGCAAACACATGTTGTTAGCATGTGTGTTTCTCTTTAAACGCAAATGAGCTGCTGCTTTCCAGAAGAAGGCCAGGCCTTTTCATGATATTCTGACACTCCAGAAACAACAAAACAAGTGAATCCCACAAAGCCAAAACTAGATGCTACTCACACTTCACAAAACGCTTCTGAACTTCACTTCACTCAGGCTAATGGCAGGGCAGAGCAGCCGATTCAAATGTTATTACTCAATTTAATGGGCATTACAGTGGCCATCAGCTGATAGAAATGGGTTAGTAGGGGTCTTCTGCGCCTTCTTCTGTCATAATCTACCCACATGGCTAATTTGCTATAGATCACATATGGCTGTGTGGAAATTAACAAGATTTATTTATTTTATTTATTAAATTTCATATTAATTTTATTTTGTTAACGTCTATCCCTACCCCAAACCTAAACCTAACCGTCACAGTAATGTAAAAACAGATCTGGATCTGGAGTAATCACTATAGCTGATTAACCATGTGGATGGATGATAACATAGGCTACTGAAGGCCACTACTAGCCCATACTGATCAGCTGATAACCACTGATAACACCCATTCAATCAAGTGATAACATTCAAAACAAGTGAAGAGATCCTGTATGCAGCCAAAGTCAGGAATCAGGACACCAAAAGAGGAACAACAGCACAAAAAAGCCACCCATATTTTAGATTATTTGATGTCCCCTGTTTTGTGTTACGAGCAAGCATTTAAATGACTGTATTATTGTTAATATAAGACGACCCCTCATTTCATAATGTACCTTTTGGAAAAAGAAAATGCTTTTTAAGACCAATTCTTGTTCTTTTTTTTTTTTTGAAAATGCTTACATTTTATAACACTTCATGTGGCAAACCGATATAATGTATAACCTACAGTACAGCACATATGGATATTAACAGGTAATAAAAGACAACATGGTTGATGTTTCTTTACTTTTACTCTCTTTTATGCAGAACAGTATAAAATAATTCATTATATACTCCTAGCTAGATTATTTTTGCAACCACAAAATAAACATAATACATGACTACACTTTCAAATTAGTCACTTTGTTTGACTGCTAATTAAATTTTCCACATTCAAACGTTGCGAGACAGAGATCAAGGTGTCATATTGCAACTTAAAAGCGTAAATTAACAACAACAAAAACACCTGTGAATAAGAGTACTTGTGTTACAATACACATTCATGCAAATGTTAATCACATTTCACATGTTGTTCATGTTGTGATCACCAGAATTTTAATTCTTAAACAATAAAAAGGCCTAAATGAATGAACAAATGTAAACTATTAAACCAGTGTACAAACTTATAAGCTTAAAATGTACAATGCCTTTTTGTAACATATAGACTGCAATACAATGTAAGTAAACTTTATTTATCTTTAATATTTTGTATTGCTATTTTTTATCTTTTTATTTATGACATAACATTTTTTTTTTTATGCCGGCTTGAATAAAAGCAGTTTAAAATTTTTTTTAAACATTTTAAGGTCAAAATTATTAGCCCAGTTAAGCTGTATTTTTTTTCGATAGTTTATAGAACAATCAACCGTTATACAATAACTTGTCTAATTACCTTAACCTGCCCAGTTAACCAAATTATCCTAGTTAAGCCTTTAAATGTCACTATAAGCTGTATAGAAGTTTCTTAAAAAATATCTAGTCAAATATTATTTACTGTCATTATGGTAAAGATAAAAGAAATCAGTTATTAGAATTGAGTTATTAAAACTATTATTTTCAGAAATGTGTTGAAAAAATCTTCTCTTTGTTAAATGAAAATTGGGGAAAAAATAAACAGGGGGCTAATATTTCAGGGGGTTTAATAATCTGTTTAATCTGAGTTCAACGGTATACATATACATTTGCATAAAATATACATAAAACATTAAATGTAAGTCATGTTTAATTAGTAAACTATTCAACTTTAGCAAAAATTACCAACGTATTGTTGAAATAAATTCCAAACATTCTGTATAAGAAATGTAATTATAAAAAATGTAACAAAATACATACTCTTCTGACACAATTGTTAAAACATATAAAAGTGACTGATCTTACTAAACTATAGACTACTTTTGACATTTAAAGGATAGTGGCAAAATCTTACTAATTTAAATTGAAAATTACTTATTTTGAAGGCTTTAAGTACTATTTAAGGCTTTAAATAGAGCTTTTTGGCATGTTATCAAATCATTCAAAGCCTGACAAGATGTTTTGATATAAACTATTGTTAAACAGTAAAATTTCATAACAGTCACCTTTTGCTCAGAAAAAAAAGTTAAAAAATTACATTTCAATTACATTACATTTACAAGATTTTACACCTGGTTTCATACCTAAATCTACATGTATCTGACCAATAAACATTTTGGAAACTATATTTCAATTTAGAAGTCATGCTATAGCAAACCATTAACTAAGGCAATTAGCTCAATAGACTGCTAATTAGCTGCTTATTAATTAATAGTAAGTTAGTTGTTGAGTCAAAGACTATATAATAAAGGGAGGGAGGTTGAGTTTAGTTATTGGATAGAATAAGGAATTAAAATAAGATCATACTTTTTAAATACTAAAACATTAACATTATAAAGAATCTTAATAGGCAGGTAATAAGCATAGACTGTAAAAGATATGGACGTAGTATCTGTGATGTATTACATAAAACAAATACATTTATAGAGATGGTATACAAGTATATAATTTCACTCACCTGGGAAATGGAGGCCACATGAATGGTTTGTGAGCACAATTAAGTGCACACAGCATGCCATATCATCTGATAATTGTAGGAAATAATTCCAAAATGCATATTAACTGTGTAAAGCTAAAACAAAAAAACATGATGTATATGCAGAGTTCAGCGGCTAATCAGCCGGAATCAGCTGTCACTCAAGTGGCCATGGCCTTAATTATGCAGACAAAATATAACTTAATATAAATGAAACTGATGAGCTATAGAAAAAAATTCACTCCCACCCCCCATAGTTGTCATGAAGGGTAACATTAGCTATAGAAATCAAAATCATTCTTGGTCGCCAGGCTGTAAACACCCTTTTTCTGCTGTAAAGTTGGCCATTTTAACAGTGGAGTCAAAAGAAATCTGCTCTATTATGGAGTCAGGTTTAGTGGAGTTTTAGTGGATAAATTGCAGTTTCAGTTACTTCCGAATTTGCTTCACGAGGGAGAGCGGGAGGTTGCCGCTGGGTAATAAGCCAGTAGTCAACAATGTGAATTGTGACAATATTTAACAACATTTTTTTATTTGTTTAAGTATTACTCGTAGTTGTAGTACCATTTAGAATAACCATGGTCATCTGTGTTTACTTAATACAAAAAGAAATGTTTCTATATAATATTAAACAACGCTTCAAGTTGCAGAGTATGGGGGAGCCCTATTCAGAGCCCTGTAACTAGATACAAAAAGAGAAAAATCCTCCAGTCCAGAGGGGTTTCTGCTGGTTACCAACAGCTACCAGCCTGTTCTCATTATCTCCTAAAAGTTAGGGGGTTTGACTTCCACGGTCCAGCTCCGTGGAAGGTTTTGAATGGATTTTGAGCTGCAGAGACTTATTTATGGCTGTGAAATTTAATAAGCAGAATGTGTGTAATCCTCTTCCCAGCTCAAGCAGTAGGCCTGGGGACTAACATGCACCACAAGGGTACGACAACACACGCTCGGTACACAGATCTGGCCCCATGATCAGAGAAAGGGCAGAGCCTGCTGTCCCAAACAGGGTGGGGGAAGTAGAATACAGCGTTTCGGCTTGGCAGTCGCCAAAGCTGGCAGAGAGCTGAGAAACTTTGTGTTGAGTGGGCCAGACTGAAAGATACAGGCGTCGAAACACAACAACTAGTCGAGACTAGCAGATGCTGGTCCAGAAGGTTACTAACAGGATGAGGACAGTCCACCACGTGGGCCCACGGGGATTAGGAGTCAGTGAGAGGTAAACAGATTAGTCCAGAAAAAGAGCCAGCGTTTTCAACCTCATCACTCCCCTCACACCCAGCAGAGCATCTCCGCACACTTGAGACCAAATCTGTACCCGCCATCTGTCAGGAATACCACCCAAACCTACAGTAGTGCCCACACACGGCCCCGTCCATGGAAGCCCGGACACATAATCGATGGAAATTAACTCTTTCTCCCTCGGACGTCAGATAAGTCAATACGGACTGTCTTTTCTTTTCCAAATGAGCAACGTTACATTCAAAAGGACATAATCTACTGCAACATGCCATTGAAAACAGGATTATTCCTCATTCTGTTCTTGTTTACCCTCCAAGCCACTGGAATCAAAGGTAAGCCTGTGTTTAAATGCAGTTTAACTTAATCGAACTCTTGGAATTCAGCAAAAATAAGCAGGACTAGTGGTAATGCACTGCTTGTGTGATTGCTCACACAATAGCATCTTTCTGCTCTCGGCGGTTGAATGAGCTTTTAAATATTTTAGAAGCCAATTTGCGGGAAACCCAAAGATTTTGTAGTATGCAAAACAAAGCCTTGTGACAAATCGTTTGATAACCTTTTTTTTTTTTTTTTTGAGGTGCATACGCCATTAGCGATTCCTTTTCGCTGCAATATGTGCGTTTCGCTAGCATTTCATGCGAGTTCTGAATGCCTCCAGTCTGGCTGCATCATTCAGAAGTGCCATTCATTAGCAGAGAGAAACAAAAGGCATTCTGTTTGTGGCCGTGTGGAACGCTAATCTTTTCTGGCTTGCAGCTTTGCTGTGGGGCCTCGCTCGTCGCTTCAGAAGTACAGCTCAATTAGCATCGCCGCCCCTCATGTCTGCACATGTACTCCGCAGCCTCACAAACACATGATCAAATGGCTCGCCCTGGTCTATCATTGAGAAATTGCACCAGTGGCCCTGCATCTGCTCATCTGCTAATTAACAGATGTGGTCAGATGTTCTCTGACCCAGAAGCGTATTGTTGAGACCTTTGCATCTCTAAATGATTGGCTCTCTGTCTTCTGCTGTGACTATCTTCTAATAGGGCCATATGTGACACTTGAACAGGACATCTTTTGTGTTTGATCATAATAATTAGACTGAAGGACCAATCTGATCTGACACCAAGACTTCTGATGAATCATGATTGTTACCAATTCAGTCAAGAAGAAGTCTCAAAAAATGTACGAGTCTGATATCATTATAGGGTCACTAAAGGTGTAGGTTGTGCAAAGATTAAGCAACAAACTAAATATGCAAACGTATACTTTGATATACTTTATTTACTTCTTATAAATACACTTGAAGATAAACTTAAGCAGAGTATAACTGACATATACTAGCTGAAAAGAATATTTTGCCAATACTTTTTGTCTTTTATTGAGATATATTCCTAATACACCAATTGTGTTCATTCTTTAAAATGAGCAGCCTGTAAAATACTGTATTAAATACTTTCGCATACAGTCTTACTAACTTGAGTAAATATAAGTTTATACTAACAAAACTCTACTTAAAGGGATAGTTCACCCAAAAATTTATATTCGGTCATCATTTAATCAGCCTTGGGTTTTTTGTTGTTCTTGTTGTTCTGTCAAACACACAAGAATATATACTGAAGAATGTTGAAAGCATGTTACTATTGATTTCCATAGTTTTTGTTTTTCCTACTATAGATGTCAATGGTTACTGATTTCTAGCATTCTTTAAAATATTGTCTTTTGTTTTTCACAAAATAAATGAACTATCCCTTTAAAGTGTATAAACATAGATCCAATTAAGCATAAAAAGGCATAAAATGGCTCAATAATTACCTAAAATTACTAAATAAGGAACATAGCAATATAAAGTCCAAAAATGATATACTATAAGTATTGTTAAGCTTACTTTATGACTACAAACTTTCTTATGGCTACCGACTTTCTAATGTGCTATGCCTATTTAAACTATAATTTTACTTATAGCTTAACATGAAATACAATATCAATGAAAAATTGTGCAGTTGTTCTAAGGTGTGCAATTATTTTAGATAAATGCACAGCTAAAGTGGTTACAAGCAGGTCTTGACCACATTATAGTTTCATATCACTATAATGAAGGGTTTCAGTTATTTTATAGCCTGTATCAGTCAGAAATCAAAAATCTAATAAAGAAAGCAAAGTTTCAATGGGATAGGAGAGAAACTACTGTTGTACTACACAGGGCTGGAGCAGACAAAAGTTTTAAAATGATTCCTTATTTATTCCTGTTTATGTAAAGCACTTTGAATTGCCACTTTATGAAATGTGCTATATAAATAAACTTGCCTTGCCTTAAAATGCAACATCTGAAGTCATTATGGCATAATAACTCAAGATCCATACAAAGTATCTTTGAAAATACCTAAACTTTACTGAAGTGCAGTACACTTCATGAAATTATCTTTTTATACAATGAAATGCATGTGTTTTTAGGTATAAGTTTATTAAAAACATACATCTATTTTTGCAAAACTTGCAAAGCTTGCAGAACAGATGAACACTAACAGCATTATATTATGCTTTTTCAAGATTTTCTTTCTTTTTTTATGATTACAGACAGTTTATTGATTAAAAGTGGCATTTTTCCTTCAGCAAATGCAGTTTTCTATCACATTTGTCTTTGTTAGCAATATAAGTTTATAGGGTGGGACTTTAAAGGTGGTCAAATCTGAACTTCATTACTAAACTACCATTATATTAAACCACCACAACATAAACAGTCCTTTCTTATTTTCTTCTGTTCAGCATTTAATGCCACTCAAAAACTTGCAAGATGATTTGGCACACTGTAAAACTTAATAAGTAAAGGTAATTTAAACCATTTGAGGAAATTGATTGCAACAAACCATTTAAGTTGAAAAACTAATCCTAATGAGTACTGTGAGCTTACTCCATTTGAGTAAAGGAACCAATTTGAGCACAGTAAAACCCAAATATTAAGAGAACTCAAACCATCTGAGTACTGTAAAGCCCAATAAGGCAACTCAAACCATTTGAGTTACAAAAACTAATCTATATGAGTACTGTTAACTTACTCCATTCAAGTTGAAGTAATGAGGTATTTAACCCATTACCTTCAACACCAAGTTCAAAACTCTTTTCAAATGAGTAGAATTAACTTTCAGTCAATTACGAGTTAACTACACTCATTTCATTTGATAAAGTTGACAGTTGGGTCTTACAGTGCAGAAATGTTGTTATAACACTTTTTTCTCTCTCCCATGAGCTCAAACTGAGACAGAGTACAGTTTCCAAAGCTCCTCAATGCAATTTTGTTTTCGTGCTATCTGAATGCTTTATCCCAGGCTATTTTATGCTAGCTAAGTTCTGGTTTACCCAGTGCTTACGCAATTCCCCAGTAGATAAGCCTGGTCAACAAAGGACGTTAGCATTTATAACATATATAGCACAAAGGTGTTATGTTACTGCTAGTAAACAAGGAAATCATTTCTTAGGGTTGAACAAGAGAACTGCTTGTTTTAAGAGATTCAGTAAAGCTTTAAACGTTTGGCTTTAAAAGTTACCCTCAGAATGTTAGCATACAGAGCGGTCTGTGTTTACCGCCTTCACTGTAGCTGCACTTATATCGCTAAAGCTAATACTCATCTACTAAATAAGCTCATGCTAATCTGACGAACAGAGGTCCAGTGAAGTCTGCGGGACCCCCTTACTGAGCCGGGCTTAATGTTTTAAGAAGCTCTCTGAAGTTTACCAGCTGCTCACATAACCCTCCATTTTGTAAACATTTAGCCTGTTTTAAAGGAGGCCCTGTACCCTACTTTTTTGCAAACTTCATGGTACAACATTTGAAAGGGTTATGAAGTAGAACTAATAGGATCTCCCAACATTCTCAAGAGATGTGGCTCATATCCTAATTAAAACAATTTATGTTTTATAATGAATCTGTGAATGCAGTATTTAAGAGTGAATTACAAAGATTGCACCAAAACCGCTAAGGAGATACCTGATTAAACTAGGCAAAACGGTTGTCATTTCATGTAAAAACCATCCAGATGTGGTCTGAGATGAGCTATTAACTGTGTAATTGCTCAATGCTTCATTACCAAAGTAGGTAATTAAATGCATCGTTGTGATTTTGCAGTGCATATGTTCATGAAGTGAAGGCATGAAGTGAAGTTAATGAAGTGAGCTTTGCTGTCGTTCGAATATCTGGATCGTCCATCCTGAACTTCACTGGTCTGTAAATAACAGTTTAACACCAGGTGTAAGTCTCATTACACCAAACACGTTAACTCTAACAGCTATCTCTGGACACAACTGATTAGGTAACAGGTCAGAAGGTGGGTCACATTGAGTATAAATACTCTTAGATGTCAGGATTGGTTAGTTTTAGGGTCTTTATGGAGTAAGAACTTCCAAGAACTTTCCCTCTAAAGAAAACTTAATCACTAAAATGTAATTAAAATTTAAATTTGAAGGGACAGCTCAAGCAAAAATGTCAATTCTATCAATCATTAAATAACTTTCCTGTCATTAAAGATATATTGTGCGAAGTACGACATGATATGCAAAAACAAAATAAGACACCATTTGGAAAGTTTGTATGTTCAATGTGTAGTTATGTGTTTGAGAGAAAGTTGACAAATTTGGTTTCAGACATTTTTATATTAATGTCTAAACCAAAGGTGCCCAACTATGTGGGCCACAGTTGGCCCATGGAAACCTTTAATCTTTAGCCTGTCATCCCATCTGAGAAGAGAGGGAGAATGATGGAGATAGTTTATAGATTATAAATTAAAATTTTAAATGTAACATTTTTGTTTGTTTTAATGTTAAGCTACAAATAAATGCTAACTGAAATTAAATGTTTTAAGTTAAATGCTGTAATTTAGTTTCAAATGTACATACTGTAACCCGACAGATAAAAGACAATGCAGAGACTTTGGTGAGGGACTTTTGGCAAAGGCAGATGTGGCTTGACTACTGTATGCCGCAATGAACTGAGTAATAAATGTGATTGTTCATGTTTTATTTGCAATTAATTTTATACTGCATTATTTAATATGATTCATAGTAATGTTTTCTATTTATATTTAAGTATTATGAAATAAATTAGGAATTTACGCATGGCAACTTTATGTAAAATAGATTGGTACATTTATCGTCGGCTCACAGCTCTCCATGATATTTGTTTTTTGGCTCTTTATATAAAAGAGATCTAGATAAAACAACACAATACAAAACAATACGGAAGATTTAAAAAAAAAAAAGCTATATTTGGAGGAATATACCTGATTTTCAATCACAATTTTTGTTATTATAATCAATTGTCAATTTCTAATATTAAAAAGAGCTTTAAATTACAATATTTTTATTTGAAGTTAAGGAAATTGTACTCAAGAGCTCTGCAGGATGAAACAGAACTAAACATTATTTGCAAACACATACACAAGAGTACAGTACATGAAGAGAATTTTCAAGTGACATTTTACATACTGTGCACAGTGCAGTTCTCAGCATAATTGAGTACACCCTATTTTGAAAATGAATATTTTTATTAATTTCTCAGTGAATATAGGCAATGCATTTTGGTGAATTTAAAGAAAACAGATTTATTATACAGATATATGTATTAAAATAATATTTTAGTCACCAAACATATTTAGAAATAGAAAGATAATACAGTTCAATTCTTACAAAATATTGCAAAAATAAAATTATAACCTTACATTTTTTGCTTCTCTTGATTTTTCCTCTTTTTTAAGATTGTATTTAATATTTTTCGATAACATAATTTCAAGAGTTCACACTTAGCCAATGATCTATCAAAGCTTGTTTGGCATGCTGTCCCGGGAGAGAGCCCCGAGCTCAAGGGATCCTCGAGCCTGGCCACCGTGCCGCCCAATCAATGTCAAGGAAGAGAATTGGGGAGGAAGGGGGGTTTCTTTCAAACGAAGATAATGTGGACAGAAAACTGTGGTTCTTTATAGTTGCTTAGGGCTCATATGATTGGAAGATAATGATTAGCTAATACGAGACCGGCCGTGATAAATCATAAGCACGTGATCCTCTCGAAATTAGTTTATAAACAAACTACACTTTGCCTGTACTAGTTTTTGGGCCGTTATTGTAAGCTCCAGATTTGGCTTCAGTACTGACTAATCTAACGTATATGCACAAATATATTATTGTATAGCTTCCTATTTAAAAATATGAATTTAAATGATAGATTTGTGAGGGGTGTACTTATATATGCTGAGCACTGTAGCTATACATTGAACACTGCCTATTTTATTTTTCACACAACGAAAGTGATTGGAATATATAATTGTTTTAGCAGGGTAATTACAATTACAAAAAGCATTTTTTCCCTATTGAAATGTGATAATTACTCTGATGTACGGGAGCATGTGACCACACAAAAGACGGTCAGTTCTGACATCCTTTGGCAACAGTGTGTGCGTGATTAATCTGCACTTGAACTTCAAATGAACACAACGTTCTGCAATGGTGCCATTCACAGTGTCTCTAATTCCCTGACCCGAGCAACCAGGGAAAATACGCATCCTGATCACTAACGTCGTTTTAAAGAGAGCAATCAGTCTTTGTTGTTGTTATAGAAACCATCAGTATTAAAACCACAGTCTGTCACTGACATATATTGAACTGATATTGTATGCAAGCAAGAACAACATATTTTGTCCTGCAGTGAAGTTAGTAATGCTAATTTCTTCATATTTTGCGTTGTTCTTTAACTACAGCACTGTGATTTCTGTGATGCAGGAACAAGGAAGAGAGTTTAACACTAAATGTCAGAATTAGTTACATCTTAGATTAACAAATTAGATGAATAAAGAGTAGAGTTGTACACCTAATCACATCACAATATGGACTATTGTTTATAACTATCCAACCCCAATAGACTGTGCATCTTTGTGAATGAATGGCACATTCCACAATAACACACCCACACAAATCTAAGAATCCATTCACCAGCATTAATGTGTTTGTGTGTTTGTGTGTGTGTGTGTGTGTGTGTGTGAGAGAGAGAGAGAGAGAGATAAAAGCTGCATTGCATGTGAACACAAGGAGACTTCTTTATTGTTTTATTAGTTTTCAGTTTAAAGGGCCATGAAACCCCCCACTTTTGGTTCAAGTCTATCTCTTAATTAAAAAAAAAAAAATGCTACATGATGGGCGTGGAGCTCTGTGAGCAGAGGGAGGTGTGGCCGTGGCCAGCAGAAGGGGGAAAAGAGGGGAGCGAACAACTGTCAGTTGGCTCACAAAATTAGACACAAACCTTGAGGAGACTATAATAATAATAATAATAATAATTATTATTAAAAAAAAAAATAATAATAATAATAATAATAATAATAATAATAATAATTCCTTACATTTATATAGTGCTTTTCTGGGTACTCAAAGCGCTTTACACAATGGGGGGGAATCTCCACATCCACCACCAGTGTGCAGCATCCACCTGGATGACACGACGGCAGCCATTTTGCGCCAGACCGCACTCCACACACCAGCTGATTGGTGGAGAGGAGACACAGGGATGAAGCCAATTGGGATATGGGGATGGTTAGGGGGCCATGATGGACAGAGGCCAATGGGCAGATTTGGCCAGAATGCCGGGGTCAAACCCCTACTATTTTTCGAAGGACATCCTGGGATTTTTAACGACCACAGAGAGTCAGGACCTCGGTTTAACGTCTTATCCGAAAGACGGCGCTCACTGAGCAGTATAGAGTCCCTGTCACTATATTGGGGCATTAGGACCCACACAGACCGCAGGTTGGGCGCCCCCTGCTGGCCACACCAACACCACTTCCGGCAGCAAAAAACTTTCCCATGTGGTCTCCCATCCAGGTACTGACCAGGTGCAGCCCTGCTTAGCTTCAGTGGGCGACCATGTGAGAGTTGCAGGGAGCTAGCTAGACCCAAGATTTTATAGTTTACTAAGTTAAAATGTAAAGAAATAAACAGTATTGTAATTTATTAATTTAGTAAGGAGAGTAATTTAATGTCCTGCTATATTTGTTATGCATAATTTTAATATACACAACCACAATTTGTTATATCATTATAAAGATAACCAAATAAACCCTATCAATGAGGAGGAATTCTCTCCTTCTGAACCCTAGGTCTGAATGCAGACACAGTGGATAGCAGTGCAGCAGGCTTTACCCCTGTCTAATCCAACCATTAACCTTGCTGTTATTCTGGAAGATTTTTAAAAAAGGCGAACATGGCAGCATGGATATAGGCGATGTGTTTGAATGGTAACGAACTCAACTGATAAATGACAAAGTCCGCCATTCTCCAATTCTCATACAGCTCTCTCGATAAAAAATGCTTGCTGCAAACCAACAGCTTTGCTGTATTGGCCCTGACAGCATTGTAATGTAAAACATGCAACAAACTGTATTATAAAAACAAACACATTCAACCCTTCATGAACGGCTAAATACTTCTTGCCGTCCACAGACAAGGTCTCACCCAGTCATTGGGTCTCACAACTAGGCAGGTCTGCCTTGTCTTCAGAATGCACATGCTCTCATGAATAATTGAGAAGCTGGTCTTCTCATAGGATAAGAAAACTAAGCTCTTGAATAATAATGAGACGCGTCATTACTCTAGCAGTTTTGCGCTACATTACCGATTTTTTTAAACCCGCTCCAAAAATGATTTTAAACCTGGAAGATGAAATTAGCTGACAAAAGCTCAAAAATTATCCAGTTTTCCCCTCAATTAAAGCTGACAGGTGCTAACGTTGTCTTAACTGATGCTCAACACACACAAATCTGTTCAAATTAAAAAAGTACTCCAGGGAAACTTAAACCTTAAATTTGAGAAAAACAAAACGTTTTATTTAAAAAAAAAAAAATAACTCAATTAATAAATTTAAGTTTCATGATTTAAATTAATCCGACATGCTTTTTTTGTCAGATAAATCTGATTTGAGTTATTAAAGTGAAGTCTAGAGCACAAAGCAAAAAACAAAACAGAAAGCAAAAAATAAATGTAAACAAGTAAACAAACAAACAAACAAAAAACTTTGGGAATGGATAAAACCTAGTTTGGGATGAAACTTTTGAGGGACAGTAGATGTTCTATTTTTCTCTGACATTTTCTGTTATGCTGACAGTAAACAAAGTGTATACATTAAGCAAAATCTGCATCTTAATATCAGCATACTAAATGATTGCATAGCAACCATTTTACACTGGTTATTTCCAATTTTTTCCTCTCGCTCTTTCTCTCCATCTCTCTCTTTCTTTAGGAGAAATTAGAGGGATCAGTCAGGAAGAAAATCATTCTAAGCAGATAGCGGGTGAACACCGAGTGAATTTTAAGCGGGAGCAGGAGGGTGTGGAATAGAATGTAGGCGAAGCATGATGGGGGGAAAAATAAAGTCCAGCACATCAGGGTCAGAAATTAACCCCATGCAAAATTCAAGGGGACAGAAAAATGACCCTGTGCAATTAAATTAAATCAATTACAGCTCACACAATCACAGCGTGATGTTAAAATAAATGCAAAGTGCTGCATCTGATTTCAGCTTTGAGGATTATAACCAATTATAGATGTTTCTGTTCAATTGTCCAATGGCCAATCAAGTTTAGATTACTCACAGCTGACAATGAAAGTCATATTACAAACAACAAAGTGCAGATTGGATGGATGGATGGATGGATGGATGGATGGATGGATGGATGGATGGATGGATGGATGGATGGATGGATGGATGGATGGATGGATGGATGGATGGATGGATGGATGGATGGATGGATGGATGGATGGATGGATGGATGGATGGATGGATGGATGGATGGATGGATGGATGGATGGATGGATGGATGGATGGATGGATGGATGGATGGATGGATGGATGGATGATTATTGACAGGTTCAGTGATTATAACAGGTTTTACTAAAATGTGTATTACTAGGACTAGACTAAAGTAATGAACACATTTTGTCTGTGTAGCCAGAATATAACGTGCTGCTTTAACTATGTTCTGTATATCAAATATAACCATATATACCAATATGATATATAATCTTAAATCATGCGGCATGGTGGATCAGTGGTTATATAACTGTTGCCTTACAGCAGGAAGGTTAATGGTTTGAATACCGGCAGGTCCAGTTGACATTGTGTAGTTTCATGTTCTCGCTGTGTTGGATTGGGTTTCCTCCTGTTGCTCCAGTTTTCCCCAGTCCAAAGACATGTGCTACTGGTGAATCAAACTAAATTTGTCGCAGCGTACGAGGATGAGTGTGCTTGGGTGTTACCCAATACTGGGTTGTGGCTGGAAGGCATCCGCTGCATAAAATAGAAATATCTGCATGGAATAGCAGGTGGGTCATTTCACTGTGGCGACCTCTGAGACTAAGCCAAAAGAAAATGGATGAATAAAAAATATATATATAGTGTATAATCAAAATTAACAATACAATTTAAAAAATATATCAATAATAATGTCATGTTTTATATGAGTTTATTTCATGATTTAATGCACTGGGCTTTAATTTTGCAATTGTTGAGCAGTATTAAATAGTTTTATTGACAAAATTCTACAATTATCTAATTTTTTAACTTTTAACATTTCTAAAAGTTAAAACATTGTAAAAAAAATCTAATTAAACATGCTAAAACATGCCATCTTTATGCAAGAAAGGGACTCAGCTCTAAAGTAGTTAAAGTAGTTAACTGGACTGACATAATTTACTAGAACTTCTATGTTAAGCTGCTTTGACACAATCTACATTATACATTGAATAATTCACCCAAAAATGAATGGAAGATATTCCCTGAAAACCTGTAATTACCCACTTCCAAACAAATATATGGAAGTCAATGGTTACAGGTTTTCTGTAAAATATATCTTCGTGTTCATTCAAAAAAAAAATTTTTTTTTAAATCAGCTTTGAAACAATTAAAGGAAGAGTAAATGATGATTTTTTTGGTGAACTATTTCTTTAAGTCAATAATTATAGCAGTTGAAATTCAGATAAGTTGGTATTCTCAAATTGACTTTTAATTTTAAATCAAAGATTATCTTTCAGCATTTTCTATCTAAGAGCTCTGTGATTCCATCCAAATGCATCCGGTTTACTAGAACCCGCGATCAGACCTTTGCTTCTCTTATCTGGTAAATGTGTTTAACATCTGCTGGGACAGTGTTATAACGGACGGCTTAACTTAGGCCTAATCCAATTAAAGGTTCATTCAGCATACTAATCATAGAGTTAAAGAGTTGCAAATGGTCTCAGAGCGTGCGTAATTACACGAAGTGTAATTATATGATCCATCAGCTTACTGTCCGCAACTAAAGTCAATCCGACTCTTCTAAAACAATGACCGCGTTCTGTTTTTGTGCCATTTGCAGAACCCACTGCTGACGACTTGGTTTTCAAGATCAGAAATGTGAAGTACAGGCACTTTCTGGAGACTCCGCAACAAAACAGACAGTTGACAGATGGCAGAGATTCACTTTCTCTAGACCGCCATCGTGCAAAGAGATCGGCGCTGTTTGGGACGGGGGTGAAAGTCTGTCCTCAGGAGAGCATGGCGGAGGTCATCACCAGCCATAAAGCCTACTATAAACTCAGAGGTAGGACAACATCCACCCTTAGCGCCACCAGAGACAGAGCCTTCAGCATCACTGCCAAATTTGGCTACAACACCTCAGATACTCATAAATCATAATTAACTTCCCAATCGTTGGTAGCCTTCCGAGAGATGAGAGATCAAGCCAAGCTAAAAAAAGTAGTGGCTTTGAGCCAAAAGTAGCATACTTCTTTTTTTAAAGGCTTGTCTCTTTTTTTAGCCTTTCAGTATAGATTTATACGCATTACTATAGTACTACAATGAAGCAAGGAAAGTAAAATTGAAGTAAAAAAAAAAAAGCAAATCTTGTAAGACTGTAAAAGTAAATTGACTGAATTACAAGTTAAAGGAATGGAAATTGGCTTTATCAACAATATTTAGTCATAATAGGAAAAAGCATATACAGCTATAGAAAATTAAAGCTATACAAAAAACTAAAACAATACAAATAGCTAAATTTATGTTTGATTTATTAGGTATAGGTTATAACAATATATTAGCGTATTAATAGCATATAAGTGATTTTGTAGATAATAAAATAAACAAATGTTATTTCTAATACTCATACTCATAAATCATAATTAATCTTCAAATCCTTAATAGCCTTTGAGTTATGAAAGATCAAGCCAAAAGCAGCATACACTAAATGAAATACTTTTTCTGTTCAAACTACTTATTTAAAATGAGCTGAAACAACAGAAGGCTTGTGTTTTTTTGTGGGACTTAATTGTTTCATGTTCAATGAACCCAGCGTTTTTACAGTGTACTATGTTTAAAGGCTCATCTCTTCTTTCAGTGTAGATTTTATGATTTTCTACACTGTAAAAAATGGCCTTGATTTCAACAGTAAAAATAAAACGTTAAAAAGCTACAGTATAAATCCGTAACCTGGATATGTTCCATAATGGTATGTTTCCTTAATCTATACGGCGAATAACCGTAAATTTTCCAGATTTCCCTGCATGGCACATCAATTTTATGCATTTTGTTGACATTAATATGGATCTTTTTTGTTTTTTCCCCATCAGTTATGCACATTATAGATTTATGTTACATCTAATGTTGATAAACAATGTTTATTTCATGACTTTAATTTCATGTGTGTTACCATACTGGTGTTTAGTAGCTGTGTGTATGACACTGAGCACCTTCTATATGCTGATACTCTTTTCTGCTTGGGCAAAAAGTTGATTGTGATGAGCATTGGCTCATTATATAACTTCCTCATCACCACCTGCATGTGGGTGTGCTAACGTGTCTAACTGTGTAACAAAAGATGTGTAGATGTTGGTCCTTCAAAATACAGACATATTACTGCTATAAATTAATAAAATACGGTAGTTTACCGTAAAAATGAGAAATTACTTTTACGGTCTGTACCATGTTTTTAAGGGTAAAGTACTGGCAACCACAGCTGGTGGTTTTTGTACCGTAAATTTTAAGGATTTATATTTAATAAAATGTAAGAAAGCAAAAACTAAAACAAAAATAAATATGTATGCATATCTGCTTTAATAGGGTATATGCCAAGCTAGTGCTGTTCCCATGCTGATACACTTCCGGTGACCTGTTATTGTGAACTTTTTTCCATTTTATACAGTTGCTTATACAGCATCGATGTTGTAATGTTATTAAAATACATTCAATTAAATAAACTTTAGCATTTATTTAGTTTCTTAAGCGTAAAATGAGACAAAAAGCTGTTTACTCGCACACGCCCGTCTGAATCGGCAGGCTAACGCAGAAGCTCCATTGAATATATTGGGGTAAAATAAATGCTCATTTTATAAAGATATGGCTGGGGAAATGTAATTTAATGCAGTGTTTCTTGTACAATCTGAGACCCACTTTATATCGGATATCACTCAGCTAGTGGAGATCGCTGATTTTTAAAGAAAACAGACCTTAAACGCACCGGATTTTGCATTGGCATTCAATTCGTCGGAAGCGCTTAACCCAGGTTACTGGCAAATTAAAAGTCCTATTAGCATGCTTCGGCATACACCCCATACCATTAAATGGCTTTACTTTAAATATATGGTAGAATTTAGTGACAAACAACCCAAAACACAATTATTTATTCAGTTAAAATTTAACCTAGACAATTTGTACATGCTTGACTCAGGAACTCGATTAGTGCCACAATTCACTTCACTCAGAAAAGCACACAAACACATTGCTTTACTTTAAATTAAGCACAGTAAGCAAAACCCATCAAAATGTAATTTCTTCATTGAGGTAAATATCTCCAGTCCAGAACTGCAGTTGTCAAATTACAGTCAGAAAGACAATTTAGAGATGACAAGCAAATGTTGTTGTTGTTGCAATGAACACAAGAATTACATTTACTTCAGAAAAGAAAATACATTGATTGTGCTTTGTACAATCCAGGCTCATTGAAATAAAGTGCTTCAGCCTATATTTTGTGAAACCACAAAATGCACGGTACCTTTCACATTTGCTTTTGAAAAAGTTTTTGGTTGGATTCAAGGAAAAGTTTAGATCGATGGATTGCAGGTCTAGGTCAGTGGTTCTCAAAGTGGGGGTCGGGAACCCCCAGGGGAAAATCACAGGACAATGTACGGATAACAAAAAAATCAAATAAACTTGATTGAACAATTAAAATGACCATATTTTATCCATAAGATACAGAAGGTAATAATATTAATAATAATAATAATAATATTTACTAGTTACATTAAAAAAACCAACATGCAAATAAAAAGCCTTCAACCTTTCAATATATATTTTTTCCTTTGGATTGTGACCCTTGGGGTGTTTACATTATACATTATATTTATAATATTAATTGTAATATCCCTTTGACTGCCCCTCTCACAAACGGTTGACCATGTTTTGACTGTTAAGTCATTTGAACAATAACTGTTTCCAATAATGGCTTATACACACACAGCATTGTTGGTTTCCAAAAAATAAATAAAATAAAAAATAAATATACAAGTATAATCATGTTGCACTAGTATCTTGATGTTGGTTTTATTGTTAAAAAAATAATACAAATAACAAGAAAGCATGTTAATTAAAAATCTTAAATATTTTACGGCTTTAAAAAAAAAAGTGATTTAGTATTTAAAAAAAGTTTTATTTGGAATATTTTGGTACACTTCATATTTTCAGATTTTTTATTGTATATGGATTAATTCTGGTACTTTTAGCATAAATCAACATCAACCATTTGGTAGAGACTGATATTTTAGAAATTATGGAATGTGTTGAAAAAAAGTTATTGAATGTGTTAACTAGCGACATTAGAAGTTAATAAATGCAATCCAAACATTTTTGTCTTGGTGGGGCAGTTAAAGGGATATTTAATAGTAATAACAAAGTTGCAGCAAATTGATTTTACAGCAACATGGTAAACTTTGACACCTTTACGACACTCATGTCAGTACAACATTAAAAAAAACATACATGATTGAAGATAAAGGAAGATCTTCAAGTGGCAGTCTCCAAAATTAAACCAAGAATATGTGTTGTCAGTATGCTAGTGGCTATATTGGCGTATTGGTGTGTGCACCATGTTGTATGTTTATAACTGTACAATCACCCACTAAGGATTTGTCATCTGACACGTGCAGCTAAACGCACGAGAAGCAACGCTTTTGCAAAAATGTAGGCCGAAGCATGTATTTCCAATGAGCAAGGGCTAGATTTGTGTTCCATTTCTATTTACTGAATATTGTTTTTCACAACCTGATGATGCACAAAAGCCTATAGCCAACATCAAGAATGAATGTCAAGAAAAGTAAAATATTATCTACATTGTTTTTCACCAGACTCCATTATATATCCTTATAACAAACAACGTGCTGCATGGGACCTTAATACTTTAGTCTTTTTTCATCCAAAACAAAATTCTTTTGAATCTGAACAAGATATTTAGAAGAATGTTGGGAACTGATAGATGTCAAATTGTTCCTTCAATGGGGGTCAATGGCAATTTATCGTCAACACTCATTCATTCATTCATTCATTCATTCATTTTCGACCGCTTTTCCGGGGCCGGTTCGCAGGGGCAGCAGTTTTAGGAGAGAACCCCAGACTTCCCTATCCCCAGACATCTCCTCCAGCTCCTCCGGGGGGATCCCGAGGCATTCCCAAGCCAGCCGAGAGAAATAGTCCCTACAGCTTGTCCTGGGTTTTCCCTGAGGCCTCCTCCCGGTGCCTGGAACACCTCCCTAGGTAGGAGTCAAGGAAGCATCCGAAACAGATGCCCGAACTACCTCAGCTGACTTCTCTCGATGTGGAGGAGCAGCGGCTCTACTCAGAGTTCCTTCCAGGTTTCAGAGCTCCTCACCCTATCCATAACAGTGCGCCCTGCCACCCTTCAAAGGAAACTCATTTTGGCCGCTTGTATCAGAGATCTTGTCCTTTTGGTCATGACCCAAAGCTCATGACCAAAGGTGAGAGTAGGAACATAGATTGACCGGTAAATTGAAAGCTTTGTCATTTGGCTCAGCTCCTTCTTTACCACAACGGACCGGTACATCGACCTCATTACTCCTGCCGCTGCACCATTACGTCTGTCAATCTCACGTTCCATCCTTCTCTCACTCATGAACAAAACCCAGAGACACTCCTCTACCTGGGGTAAGGACTTTCCTCTAACCTGAAGATGGCAAACCACCTTTTCCGGTGAAGCACCATGGCCTCGGACTTAGAGGTGCTGATTCTCATCCCAGCCGTGTCACACTCGGCAGCAAACCGCCCCAGTGCATGCTGAAGGTCCATGTTCAATGAAGCCAACAGAACAACATTGTCAACAGAGATGAAATCCTGTGGTCCCAGAACCGGACCCCCTCCAGCGCAAGGCTGTGCCTTGAGATTCTGTCCATAAAAATTATAAACATAATTGGCGAAAAGGGGCAGCCCTGCTAGAGTCCCACATGCACTGGAAACAAGTCTGACTTATTGCAGGCAACGCGAACCAGACTACTACTCATTCAAACAGGGACGAGACGGTCGTTAACATAGCGCCCCTGACCCCATACTCCCCGAGCACCCTCTACAGAATGCCACGTGGGACAAAGTATTTAACAAAATATGTGTTAATAAACGTAAATGATAAACTTGAGTAATAAAATGTTTTTTTTTTTTTCATTTTTGGGTGAACTTTCTTTTAGTAAATTTATTTATAAACTAATTAAGAGAGGATCACGATTGCTTGCATTATTCAATTTATGATCATCAATCAGACGATTTCTAAGCCACTATAAGTAATCCAAGTTACTTGCCATCTTCGTTTTGAAGAATCCCCCTTTCCTCCACTAGTCCTCCTCCTTTCCTAGATGGGTGGCACGGTGGCCCAGTGGTTAGCACTATTGCCTCACAGCAAGAACGTCACTGGTTCTAGTCTTTACCAAGCCAGCCAACGTTTCTGTGCGGAGTTTACACGTTCTCCCCGTGCTCACGTGGGTTCCCCCCGAGTTCTCCGGGTTCCTCCCGCCATCAAAAAACATGCAACCCATATTAATTGACTAATCCAAATCGGCATCATAGACATGCTCCTAGTAAATAGTTATCTCTTAAGAGTAATCACTATCTGTTCATTAGCTACTACAGCAGGGGAGTTCACGAGATCTACCTGAGCTCAAACTCCCCTCTCGCCTTGCAAACGGGAGGGAGCCCCGGGCTCGAGGATCTTATGAGCTCAGGGCTCTCTCCCGGGACAGCATACCAAACAAGCTTTATAATCAATCATCAGCTAAGTGTAAATGCATGGCAATTTGGAAAAGTTGGAAAAGTGCCTGCAGAACATTACTTAATTCTTTATTACTTATTTCTTTTATCCATTACTTATTTATTTATTATTTCTTTATTTCTTCGTTTGTAGTCTGAAATAAAACAACGATGAACACCAGGGTGAATAAATGATGCCTCCATTTTAATCCCTGTGTGAACTACAGTATTAATAATGTGCTATAATTGATTTTGCCATGCATTTACAATTACGAACATAAGTCCACATGGGAGTGAATATTGAGTTTTCCTTTAGAAGTCTATTTTTCTATCTGATCTGAAAAATTCCAATACAGTCAGACTAATTTAGTCATAGTAAATAATACTTCTAGCTTGAACAAAACCCAGTCAGTTTAGATTTTTAATGACAAAACCTGCAGCTACCTGAAAAAATATGTCTTCAGTGATATTAAATTAATCAAAGAGAGAAGCCAAAGGTAAACCATCAGATGACACTCTTAATTAAAAGTCCATAATAACAGTGTTGGCAAAAGGACATGGTAGCAAAACGGTGGCATGCTAAAAACTGTTAAGCAAGTAACACCTCTGTCAGCAGTGCAGATAATTAATTATAAGTGTCCTGACATGTTTTTATCGGGTCTTTGCTGTTAATTCTCTCCGTCTCCTCTCAATTCTCTAACGGCCTTCTCGAAATATTCCCCATGATATTTAACAGTTTGTCAAGAAGCTGTGTGGGAGGCCTTCCGGATCTTTCTCGACAGAGTTCCTGACACCATGGAGTACCAGCAGTGGGTGTACGCCTGTCAGAGAGACTCGCTTTGCATGGAGGATTTGGCCCGAAATTTCAGTAGCACGCAAGAGCATCTTGACATCGTAGCCAGTGTGAGTGTTTGCTGCCAATTCAGTCTATTCATCTTGCCAATGTTATTGGAGAGTGGGGACTAAAGTACCATTTTTCATAACAAAACTCATAAATAAAAAAAATGCTTTAGGAGAGAAGTATATTTTATGTGTGTGGTTACTAACTCACAAATGTGGTCCATCAATATCAGGTGGGATTTTGTACAAATGAAGAACAACAAAAAATGCACATTGTAACTTTTGACCAGTTAAAAGTAACAACAATATATACTATATTTTCTGGCTTGCACCTGTTTATATTAAATTGAGTATGATCTTATTAATATGTTAACTGTAAACATATTTAGTTCTTATTATTTGAAAAAGGCGGCTCCGGTCTCTGGGTGCTCCTGTTTCCCCCATAGTCCAAAGACATGCGCTATAGGTGGACTTGGTAAACAAAATTGGCCATAGTGCAGTGTAATGAGTGTGTGTTTCCCAGTACTGGGTTGTGGCTGGAAGGGCATCAGTTGCGTAAAACAAATGCTGGAATAGTTGGCAGTACATTCTGCTGTGGCGATCCCTGATAATCAAAGACAGGAAGGAAAATGAATGAGTGAACAAATATATATATATATATATATATATATATATATATATATATATATATATATATATATATATATATATATATATATATATATATATATATATATATATATTATAAATAAAAAGTAAATAAATTAAACAAATAAATAAAAACAAATAAAAAAATTAATTAATAAGGATAAATAAAAAATATATTAAAAAATAAAGAAAATATAAAACTAAGCAAAAATAAATAAATAATTTAATTAAACAAATTAAACATTAAACCATAATAAAAATAAATAAAAAGTAAAACAAATAAGTAAAAATAAATAAAACAGAAAAATAAGATAAATAAAAATAAAAGTAAAACATATAATTAAAATAATGTATCATTAAATAAATAAATAAATAAATAAATAACAAATAAAAATAAAATAAATAAAAATAAATTAATAATTAATTTATTTTCTTTTTTACTTAGTCTCTTTATTAACCTGGGATCGCCACAGCAGAATGAACCGCCAACTTATGCAGCTTATGATTTATGCAGCGAATGCCCTTCCAGCTGCAACCCATCACTGGGAAACATCTATACACACTCATTCACACACATACACGATTGACAATTTAGCCTACCCAATTCACCTGAACATCATGTCTTTGTGGGGGAAACCGGAGCACCCGGAGGAAACCCACATGAACACAGGGAGAACATGCAAACTCCACACAAAAATGCCAACTGGCCCAGCTGAAGCTCGAACCAGCGACCTTCTTGCTGTGAGGCACTGTGCCACTGTGCAGCCTAAATAAATAAATAATAAAAGTAAAATAAATAGGTAAAAATGAATATATAAATGAATTAATTAAAAATATTAAATAAATAAAACATTAAATAGATAATAAAAAAAGGGCGACGCAGTGGCCAGTAGGCAGTGCTGTCGCCTCACAGCAAGAAGGTTGCTGGTTCGAACCTTGGCTCAGTTGACGTTTCTGTGTGGAGTTTGCATGTTCTCCCTGTGTTCGCGTGGGTTTCCTCCGGGTGCCCCGGTTTACCCCTCAGTCCAAAGACATGCGGTACAGGTGAATTGGGTAGGCTAAATTGACCGTAGTGTATGAGTCTGTGTGTGTGTTTGTGTATGTTTCCCAGGGATGGGTTGCGGCTGGAAGGGCATCCGCTGTGTAAAAACGTGCTGGATGGGTTGGCGGTTCATTCCGCTGTGGTGACCCCAGATTAATAAAGGGACTAAACCGACAAGAAAATGAACGAATGAAAAATCAAAAATAAAAATAAATAAATAATAAAACAAATAATTTAAAATAAAATAAATAATTCATTTACAATTTCTGCTCCATTAATTGTATGGAAAGTAACCCAACAATACAAATATTAGTTATTTAAAAATATTTTTATTATCAAAAATACGCAGAGTTATGAAAGAGTTATGAAAAGGAGGCAGCTCAATCAGAATTTTGCACTCTAAATGTGCTGTTACAGCTTGGAAAGTAAATGTTGTCGGGGTTCTAAGAAAACAGTTTTGTTACTTTTCTTCCATGTTACTTTCATCCCCATTCTCTGCCAATATTATTAAATGTTTTTGGCTTTATTGCACATTCTCAAACTTGTTTGTCATTTACAGAGAGTGAACCAACTGGATGAACAGGATAGGTAAGAACCCGAAGATGATTGAGGGCTTCTTGGTTTCAGTATATATGGTATGGCCATTTGCTTGTTTTCATTTTAGACTCAAACCCATCAGAACATCTCGAATGAGGTCACCTGACTAGTGGGAGATGAGAAAATCTCAGCCTGTCCTTTGAAAAACAAAGTTTGTTCATATTTGGTGGCCTAGCTAAACACTGCTCTCTGACCTGATCCACTTTAATAAGAGGGATCCGTGCCCAGACATATTACGCTTGGGTGTTAGAGCCACACAAACACACTCGGGCTTATATGCAGTCAAGCCCTTTATCGGGGACAATGAATTTGATTGCATTTATCATTCTCGGATTGAGTCGTCCCTTCTCAACATGCTTTCAATTGTTTTTCAGGGCTCTCACACCTGCACCAGGCGAGAAATGTAAGTCCTCGCCATCCGGATGAGAAAGAAATGCTGGTTGATCTTATACAAACGTAACGTGATTGATGGCTTTTTATGCTTCAGGTTCAAAGAGTCCTGCTGAGCTTTTCATCATGGAATTTGACAGCGTACGGCCACTAACTCTTGCTTTGGAGAGTATGCACTTAACATACTGATGAAGTTCGAAACAAACAAATTGACTATTCTCTGATCTAATAGGAAACTGGGGCACCAGATGTTGTCCCTCAGAGGCCGGTGGAGCACATTGTGCGGTTCAGTGTGACTGTGGTAGACCCGGTCTACAGCGCACTACTGAGGGATCCGGCCAGCCCTCAATATGAAGACATCACTCGCAATCTTCATGATCAGGTCAGGCGAAATGACTGTCAACTATTAAATGTATGATGTTTTGTTTTATTCTTTCTTTTTGAAGCTACTAACAGGGTCTGTAGTATTTACTGACAATATATTAAGTCCAAAATAAAGAGGTTTTCAAACTGGGAGCTGCAAAGAAGTGCTAGGAGGTTTTAGTGTAGGATAAAAAAAGTCAAATAAAATAAATTTAACTATTACACACAATTAATGCATGTTTTAGTCAAATGAGTAAACATACACAAAGAATTGTATAAAATCAATTTAATGAAAATTATCTCATACACATAATTACCTAATAAATATCTGTTTTTCAAAAAAACCAAATAATAATAAACCAAAACATAATGATTTAATATTTGAAAATAAAACAATACAACATGTATTTAAATAAATAAAAAGAAGATTGAGAAAAAATGACTGAACAAATAAATTAATACAAACAAGATTAAAACGAATCAATTAAAGTAAATAAATGCAGTAATGAATAGAAAAAAAATACCTTTATAGAAAGTTATAATTTTATCATTGATGATATAAAAAAAGTATAATAATACTAAAGCAGGGGTGCCCAAACTTTTTTGTATTAATGGCCAAAAAACAAATATCATAGAGATCCGTGGGCCGAAGGTAAAAATAGCAAACTATTTTACATTAACACTGCCATAGGTAATTGTCTAATTTATTTCAAAACATTTCAAAATAAATAGATGGACGCAAATGGCTTTCTGTTTGTCCAAAACCAAAAGCTTCAGCTAAAGCAGGATGACCGTGATGTGCGGACGTCTTTCCATTCCAGCACTTGCTTTCATGACCGTCACCTAGCAACGGCCGTAAACAAAACAGCAGCTCAATGATGCAAGCGTACCAGGGTTCAGAAGGAAAAAAGACAGCGTGAACATAAACCAGCTGAGAAAGGGGGAACAAACTTTGGTACGGTCCAGGCAACTGAACCAAGTGTGAAAGCACCCTAAAAGATTGAAAATGCCCGTCTTTAGAAGATGTACTACTAATCAGAGTGCAGAATTCTAATTAGAGAGTATATGATCTGATTTAAATAAACAAATAAATAAATAAATAATTAAATAAATAGTTAAGAACCATCTTTTCATGGTTACCTTTATATGTTCTGTTGGCTACTGTTTAGAAGTAACATTACAAGTACTAATAACATACTCACATTAGAGTATTAGTAGACTGTTATGACGAAGGGTAAAGTGACAAATTTGTTAAGTTAAAATTTATAGTCAGCTGGTGGATCATCAATATTGTGTAAGCAGATAATAAAGTCTACCAATACTCTAATGACTACTAGTAGACAAAGTTACAAGCAGTCAACAAAATTTCTACAACAATTTCTTACTGAACACCAACAATGTGATATTGCAATATAAAAAAGGCAAATAAATAGCTCAGGTTTGAAAGTAGCTTACTGTAAAAGATCAAAAAACAGGAAAGCCAAGCAATAATTGGGTAAGTTCAAAAGCCGGCCTGAGATTAATTAAAATAAGGCCAGAGCCATGGCACATGATTTTTCAGCATGGCAGCATGTCGGACAATCCGTAATCTAAGGGTTACGCAAGATACGGTACAAAGATTATTGAATTATGTAGTTACTGAAATTAAGATGTTTTTTACACAAACATTTTCATTTATACTCCTGCAGATGCTGCATGCATTCGACAAACTTCCTGGGTTTAAAGAGATTCAAGTGCTGGGATTTCGGTAAGTTGATGCTGGAACTGTGGGATTCAGCAAGATATTGCAGTCCATTGAACTTGAAAATTGTATTTTTGGATGGGTAATTTTTCTCAGTGTGGCAACTTGGGGTAAGTACTTGAAGAAATACTTGTGTTCAGAACAACTGTGCTTCAATTATTGCACCATTATGTTCTGCTCTATTGTAGACTATGTAGAACTGTATATTCATACCATAACATACTGCTACATTGACGATTGTAGCTTTTAAGACAATTGCAATCACTATCCCTCATGTTCTGTCGAATCTTAGACAGCCAGAATGCGATCAACATGAAAATGCTTATATTAATATCGAACTTGACTCATCCTTTAATTTCATCAAATCCAGTTAAACAAGCTAAATCTATAATGTATACACCAACCATTTCTCAAAAGATCTCAAAACTCTCCGCATGACACCTCAATGACGAATATGTTTTGAATTATTGAAAGGGCCTTGAGGTTCTTTAGTCCCCATAGAGAACATGAGGGCTAAGATAGATGACCAAGTTAATGCAAGTCCATGCAAACCTCTTATAATTCCCTTCATAACATCGACCAGAGCTGGGGGTGTTGAAGCGAGCTATGCTGTAGTGTTTGAGACTGATGGGACACAGGCCATAGGTGACACAGACTCCACTGATGAATATGGCATACAGGGGGTCCTAAAGGGCATGGTGGTGAAGGTGCTAAATGAGGACACATCACTTCCTGTGGACGTGCGTTCCCTTACTTTTGAACCAGGTACACAAAATCAATACAATCAATATAAGGGCCCTAGACAGACTGCAAATATTTAACCTTACCTTATTCGCCCTGTACAGATTCTTCAACAGCAGACGGGCAGGAAAACTTGAACTCCGGTACTCAAATCAGTGAGAAGTCAAGAGTTTTACCTGGGGAAATGAGTACACCGTCTACAAAAGCTGACTCAGATGATTCTATAGTGCCTTCTGGGAGTCTAGGCATCCCATTTAAAGATGTAGACCCTGATAGGACTTGGGATTTGGGTGTGGGGACAGAAAGGAGTTTTATACAGAAAGTACCTGATATATTGTCCCATGCTACTGCACTACCAGCAGGAGCAGAGCTTATCAGCAGCCCCAGTCTTGAGGGTTCAAAGGCAGCAAGTCTAATCACTGAAGACACTTTAGCGACCAAAGGTAAATCTTTCAAATGTATAGTGAGTAGTGCACAAGAGCTCCTTCTTCCAAAGCAACACTCTTAAGTTACGCAGCCTAGGAATAACAGAATTAATTGCAATTTTGCATTAGATGCATTTTCAAAGACACTCTCAGAAATGTCGTCTTTGTTTTCAAGGTTCACAGAGAAGCACTACAGTGGATTACCTATCAAAGATGCCTGAAGACCAAGAGGGTGCAGGAAATGAAATTGTCTCCACAGCTGCACCACTGGACTTAAGATCTTTTGAAGCAGAAAAGGCATCCACTTTAGCTCAATCTGAAATGGATTTTGATTCGACACCAGAGACTACTCCTGCAGAGGCAACATCATCAATCTCGACTTTGATAACCCCTACGGAACAAGCTAAAGGGGCTATATTTCAAGTAGATGATACAATTGGCCCATCTGAATCTTTAGAGACCTCTAACGTAGGTATTCCCTCATACCCTACCAGTCCAGTTGATAGCCCTGCGATCCCAACTTCAATTGACCCTAGTGACCACTTAGAGTCGCCATCTGTCAGTGTCACCGTAGACACACTCCATCTAAAGGTGACTCCTGCTGGACCTACCACTCCGGAACCAATTCTCCCAGCAACAATTCTATTCCAGCTAACACCCACCGAAGACCTCATTTCACACCCGACCCCAAACAATTTCCTGGATGAACAGGAACAGGTACTCCGGACAGCTTCATCTCCCCCTCATGAAGGTGGTGCAGATGATGAAGGAGAAACAAAACAAGATGTAGAACAATCCGATGAGGAGGACGAGACTCTAGACTTGGGGAGTGGTTTTCCCTCGGAGATTGACGAGAATCCCCAATCCTCGGCGCGCCCTCTAGGTTACGTTACCACTCCTTCGATGATGGCTTCTAACCAGGCCAAAGAGTTAGTGGTGTTTTTTAGTTTGCGTGTGACTAATATGATGTTTTCAGAGGACCTTTTCAACAAGAGTTCCCCCGAGTACAAATCACTGGAGAACACGTTTCTCGAACTGGTAGGTAAACACACTTTTGGCTTTGACTTTCTTTTGCTGCATGCCTTTTTGTCCTCCTTTTGTTGTTAGCTTTTTTTGTTTTTTTACATCGCAGTGTATGCTGGGGCAATGCAATAGATAAAATGTGTCATTTGTCTGCAGGGATCTGACAGATGGCATCTGAGAGTTGTTCAGTTGAACAGTGTTGTTCAAAAATGTAATATACGTTTTCTATAAAGCCTTTGCATGAAGTGTTTGGGTGACTGACAGAAAAAGTGAATTACATATGAGTACATTTTGTGCAAGAATGCTCATTTTGTCAATTCAGATGCTTGGCTGTGAAATTTGTTTACCTTTTCAGTTTAGACAGAAAAACACATTCTGCAAGGCAGGTTAAAAACATAATTAAGCAGCCACACAAGCAAAAATGTTGAGGAACTGAATACCACCACAGCTGCAATTCAACCATTGCCATTTGCTCCCAATTTTGCAGATATTTGGATTTTTTATAGACCATTTCAATATCATTGGCCCATGAATATTTCCGGTTTATCAAATTACTTCTTAACTGTAACATAAGAGGCAATTGAATCAAAACAATGTAAAACAGCTATCACAACATTATTTATCAATATGTGGTTCTTTTCAGATTCGCTGAAGCTATAGAAATTAAAAATGCACAACAGGAAATACAATGGGACCATTGTAATTGTTTACATCCCTCAAAGTGGTCTACACATCAGTTCATGAATAAATAACTTATATTTTCCTCTGCCATTTTAAATTGTTCCAAGCAAAACAAAAGCATCATGCTTTTCCAGTCACCAACCGAACCGTTTTTAACTACACTTTTCCCCCCTGTTAAAACTGAGATATAATAACTCAACAAAAATTTCCCAAATTTCTGAAATTGTTTAAAACAAACCAAAACACTGTGCTTCGCATGTCAATAACCAACACGAACTTGAACTGTGTATGAGTGGAGCGATTTTTTCTCCCTGTACAGAGGAATGCGTAATAACTCCACTCCAGCTTCATTCTCTTTTCCCCCATTTTACGCTCCCTAGTCACTCCACGCTCACTGGAGAGAAAACCTGCCCTGAACAATCTCGTGTAAGAGAAAACACAAATGCTTCAACTTTCATAAAGCCCACTACTCGCCCCTGGGAAAAGCACTCCACTTTCACTCTGCACCACTCATATACAAAGTGGACAAGAGTATTAAAAACGTGAAACGGAAAAGCTCTTGGCCAATCATATTACAGGTTCACAACTTAGTGTTGTTGTTTTCATTCAGATTACATCTTGTAATATCCTGTTTTTTCAACTAGAGACAATTCTCCGAACCAAGTGACTCAACAAACCCAGAGGCCTCTAGTCAAGTACCTGACAGAGAACAGAAGACATTAGCCTCAATACCGGTACATCCACTACCAAACAAAATTTGACCCTCTTGTCTAACAACTTACTAATCAAAACTGCTAATCAACAAGCAATATTCGCTAACCAGCATTAACCTAAACTAAATGCTCACTCAATGGCTTTTCTGCTTTAACTGCAACATGTAATTATTACATGTTTAGTTCTTGACAGCGTTAACATTGCCTTATTGCTCTATGAATGTTTTTGGTTTCACAGCACACTAAGATTAATGTGCATAGCATACATTTAACCAAATGTGAAATCTGTATTTATGTAAATATGTTTTTTCTTGTTTTGTGTTAAACACAATCCTGAATTTGAATACCAAAAACACACAGAGAATGCCAAAAACCCCAAAAACAATCCCTCAGGGTCTTGCTGTCTAGTTTTGTTTCTCTGAACTGCTTCTAGTTGGTTAGGCAGCCTAATGATTTAGAATTGTACTTGGGTGAGACATGTCCTTGAATGTAATCAGTCTCCAAATGTTGTTTATTACAGTGTTACGTCAATGACAAAGCACTTTTTTTGTTGTTGTTGATTTTAAAATTGACAGCTCAATGAATTATTTGTAATAAAAGCACACACCGATATAAAGTAGCTGCTTTTCTTGCTTGTTTGTGAATGGTTTTGGGTGCATGTAATACAACTGTAAAAAAATATATTAATCTATACCTGAGAGGTCTACATGTGCATTTAACAGAGTATATACAGGGATCAGAGGGGAATTCAGTACCTTTTAAGATCTTTCTAAAGACTCTTTCCATATACTTTAAGACCTAATAACCACTTTCAACCAGAAACACTGGCAAGATGTTAATTTACAGTATATTAACTAAATATTAATGTAAGAGATTAATCCAAAACTAAAACATTATTCATACACTGAATAAAAATCTGATGAATCTAGCTAATTCGGCAGTGCCTATAAAACTGTAGAAATAATGGTATTGCTTTGGTGACTGCAGTAAACAAAGCAGCAGGATGTCAAATCTAGTAGGATTTCATTGATTTCATAAACTACACTGCATCCTGATATTCACAGACTTATACCAGACAAACTTTAGCATACAACCATACATTGCATAATCAAAAATAATATTACATAACAGCAATGCAAAATAGCATTTAAGACTATTTAATACTTTTTATACTTTTAATACTTTAAGACCTCCGTGAAGTTGGTACCCAATAAAAACAAATAATTCCCGAAACTATGCCATTTGTATTTCCTATGTTTGTGCCGATTCGTGCTGCAAAAACAAACATTTGTGCTGGTTTGGTGTCTGAGATATTAAGCATTATTTTTTTGACCGTATGACGTCACTCTCCACCCCATGTTGCTCAAATCACTTTAAATCAGCTGTATCCGTTATCCTCGTTTAGATATATTTTGGGAGCCGTGACGTCACTCTTCACCCCACTTCTTCTAAATCGTACCAACTGGTGTCATTCGTTTTTGTGTCCGATTTGTAACGTTAAAACAAACACTATTATCATTATTTATATATAACCAAAATATTTATGGAGCTGTGCTGTAATTCTCCACCCGAGGTTTTCTAAAATCGCACAAAACTGGCGTTATTCGTTTGTGCTGGTTTGTGCCGTTAAAATAAACACTGTATCTTTTTTATTGTTTAGATATTTCTTCATTAAAGTATTTCAGGAGCCGGGAAGTTATTCTCCACCCCATTTCTTCTAAATCACACCAAACTGGTGTCATTCATTTGTGCCCGATTTGTACTGGTTTGTGCCAATAAAATAAATACTGTATCTATTTTTATTGTTTAGATATTGCCTTATCTAAATATTTTGGGAGCCGCAGCATCACTTTCCACCTCATTTTTTTCTAAATCGCACCAAACTAGCGTCATTCGTTTGTGCCCAACTTATGCTGGTTTGTACTGTTAAAAACAAAAAACACTGTCTCTATTTTTATTGTTTAGATATTGTCTTATCAAAATATTTCAGGAGCCGCATGTCACTCTCCACCACATTTCTTCTAAATCACGCAAAACTGGTGTCATTCATTTGCACTGGATTTGTGCTGGTTTGTGCAGTTAAAACAAACATTTTATCTATTTTCGTTGTTTAGAAAGAACCAAAATATTTCAGGAGCCGTGATGTCACTCTCCATCCCGGGTTTTCTAAATTGCACAAAACTGGTGTTATTCGTTTGTGCTGGTTTGTGGAGAGTGACGTCACGACTCCCAAAATATTTTGGTTACTTCTAATCGAGTAAAACAAAGACCCCATTTGTTTTAATGACTTAAACCAGCACTGTTCTGATTTGAAGTGATTTGAGCAACATGGGGTGGCAACTGACGTCACACGGTCAAAAAAATAATGCCTAATATTTCAGAGCCCAAACCAGCACTAATGTTCGTTTTTGCGGCATAAATCAGCACAAACATAGCACAAATGAATGGCATAGTTTTGGGAATTATTTGTTTTTATTGGGTGCCAACTTCACTGAGGTCTTTTTAAGACACCCCGCGGACACCCTGTTAGAGTATAGCATAATTTTTATTCCCTATTTTTCTTGTATGCCGTTTAGATTATAGTCACCCTCTTGAAAGCTCCAAATGTGTAGGGACTCACTATATCTCTAATGAATTTGTTCTGTTCTGTAAGATAATGTTTTTCATTTTTTGGATATTTATTAGAATCCTCCATTTCCAATAAGTGGTTGCCTAAACTAGTACTGTGTTGTGACAAATGCTAGTACTGTGAAACCATTTGGATTATCACATGAACTACTAAAAATCTGGCCAGGAGCTTCTCTGGTAAGTATCTAAGCAGAAAATGGCCATAAAATTAGTTCATTGATTCATAAATGGGCTTTTAAAGGATAACTCCATGACCTCTAGATATTTACGTTCGACTCTAAATTCAGCAAAAGGAGCATTGATTTTTCCACTGCGATTCGCCCATTTATAATTCAACGTTTTTGGTAGCTTTTGTAGAGACAGCTGTAATATTTTAGTGCTAAACTAGGTTTGTATTGATTCCGTGTTGTAGTATGCTCATTTACTCCTGTCTCTACTGGTTTGTGTAGCAACCATCGCAATTGGACATGGAGAACCAAAAGAATGCATTTTGATTTACATATATATGTTCAAAATTGATAATCACAATTTATAGAACAGAACAGCACTGAAAGAGATCCCTATAAACCAGTAGATACAAGTGTAAGCATAATGTTAGAGCTAGTATTCAAGAATAGGGATATGCTACAACGCTGCTGTCTGTGCTAATTTGTTCATTTATTAGCCTGTTTAGAAATGAGCTCTGCTGTATATATATTAGTTGATTCCTTCTGTCCTGTGATGGCAATCAAAGGTCATGACATGGCATCAGCTAGACAGTAACATTGATTGAGGCTGAGCTTTGAGTCACCGTGTGTCCTGCGGGGAAGAATAACACCTGCTCTGCCCTGGCTCTTGGCCGAGAGGTGAGAGGTTGATCATGACTGGCAGATCAGGTCTACCTCCTAATACAGATTACCTGCTGTTATAAAGAGGTGCGCTTACTTGCTGTAGTTAATACGACATCATCCTGAGACACACTTTCATTACACTTCTTGTTTTCACTAATAATAATAATAATAACATAACATAATAACGTAACAGATTCTAAAGGTTAAGAAGGGCCATAATATACATCAGATGGCTTTCTTGTTTCATTTGTCATTATGATGATGACAGTTTAAATTTATTTAAATTTAAAACTATATATTTTGAAAATATTTTTTAAGTCGTTTGATTCTTAAAGGGTTAGTTAAACCCAAAATTAAAATTCTGTCATTTATTCACCCTCATTTTGTTAAAACCCATAAGACTTTTGTTTATCTTCAGAACACAAATGAAGATATATTTAATGAAATCTGAGAATCTTCCTCCGCTGCATTGAGTGTTTTTTTTTTCACTTTAAACTCTAAATGTTTGTGAAAACACCAAAATAATCTATAGAAGCTTTTGTTTGAATGTTTTACCTAAGTTCTCAAGAGATTGCAAAGATTTATTTTAAAAATGATGTAGATATACATACCTAATTTATATAAATTGTGTTTAAACTAGGTTAATGAATCACACTTTTGTCATTACTTGAGCATCTGGTAGATTCGCATCGGTTTAGTGAGACATAAGTTTGACCAGAGTGATAAAAAAAGGCTTAGAGGTGACATCCGGTGCACATTTTACTTTATCAAGTTGATATGATTCTTTAAGATCTTAATGAAAATCTATAATTAAACTTTGGGTAAATTTTTTAATCGGTAATGTAATTAAAAACACACACATTTTACCCCATCAATTGCATTAACATCTCAATCTACAGCAAGGCGTTTCTATTAATATCTTTTTAAATGCTAATGAGCTGCTGCTCACCCCACCCCTTTCAGAGGCTGCAGGATCACAAATATGTTTTAGGGCGTACTCACACTATATCCGAACCGTGCCCAGGCCCGTTTTCCGGATTGTTTGAGAAGTGTGAGTGCTCCTAATTGGGCTCAGGCACAGTTTACTTGGCCGGCCCTGGCCCAGTTGGATGAGGTGTGCCAGAGCACGGTTCACTTGGGTTTTGGCGCGGTAAGCTTGTGTTTGAGTGCAAAATGCGCCTGAGCCCGAAACTGAAAGTGAGACATGACTTTTAAGGGACTGTTTCATATGGATTAATGAATCATTCTAACTGTTAAATGAACACAAACTGTCATAGTTTATTAAAGAAGCAAACCCCTCACTGCATGACAGCTGCACATTTGATTGTTTACGAGCGTCAAAAGTGGCTGATCTGTTCGCCGAAATATTTGACTGCATGTCACTGCATATCAAATGACTAAAGCGATATAACTAAAGAAATCTCCACTTTGCTGAGCGAAAGCATTTTCTGAGCAGTGCATCATCGATGACCTAAGCGTGCCCAGACCCAAATGTATGCGAGTGCGGGTCATCGTGGGACAAGCGTGCTTTGGCCTGGTTCAAGGCAACTGTACATAGTGTGAGTACGCCTTTAGTGTACCAATACATTCTTAAAGAGCTCAACCAGAGCAGCACACACAGTGCTTAACCTCAAGCTTCTGCTGACTTTTGTCACTTTGACTGACGTGAAGTATTTGAAAAGATTTCACAATATTATGACAAAAATGTGAGATGTGCGCTGCAGGATTTAACAAATGTTCAGTTGTACAGTTTCTTAGCCCTGCAAATTATCTGATTCTAAAGACAAGTTAACCTATGAAGCTGACGAATTGTTTGATAAAAATAACCCCCAAAAAAACCTTTGTACTAGGGTTGTGACAATACTAAAATTTGGTACAGAAATTTTAAAAACATCCATTTTCCGCTAACATTTAAGCGCTGTAGCTTAAACATCGCTAATTTGCCATTGTGTTCACATGCTCAACAGAAATTACTGTGATTGGCCGTGAAGGTCATTGGATCACATCGCCGTTAACTGAGTGTAACCACAGATATAAGGACACAGGTGCATTTCAAAGTCATGTTGATCAGCTGTTTTTTCTATAAGCTGACATACAAGCGATCCACTCTTTAAAATCATGACTTTAAAGCACTCCAGTGTCCCTGTATTTGTGATTACACTCAGTAAACAGTGATGAGTTCGATGAACTAATGACCTTTACGACCAATCATTTCTATTAAGCATGTGAACACAAGGGCAATTCAGCGCTCTTAAAGAACGTGCTCAATGGCAGACATGGGCTTTTAACATTTCAGTACCGAATCGGTACCAAATTCCAGTATCATGTCAACACTATTTTGTACGTAAAATTATCTACACCTTTCAAACAACTTGTAGGTAGAGCTACATAATTAAATGCAATTCTGTTGAGCTGATGAAGTTCAGCTTCAAATTGCCCAATGTTTTAAAGTAGTCTGACAAAAAAATAAACTAAAAAATTGCACTCAGGCAAGATTTTCCCACTCCTTCGGGGATAGTGTCTTATATAAAACTTACATTTTGTCATTGGCACATGTAAAGAACAAGCTGGTTACATCTAAACTGGCACATAATTCAAACAAGCCAGTTATGGTACATAAACACAGGGACCATTTATACAAAAAAAAGCTACAAATTTTAACTGTCTGAACTGGCAGCAAAAACCTAACTAAAACTGTACAAAAGGTAATTACTATATTAATAAGCTTACATTAAGTTGCCTTTTAAAGGATAAGGGCAAAGGAAGCCCTTAAACTAAGATAGTTTGGATGTCTTTTAGGAAAATGACAAAAGTCTTGCATTCAGTCAACCACAAAGCATTCTCAAAATGCACAGCAGAGCAAACATTAGAACAAATTTGTGTGTTTAAATAACAATATTCTATGCTATTATTAGTGAGTGAGACTGTTCACTGGTTACAGTCTTAATACTACAAAGCATTACAACTCCTTAGGAGATTTAAATTAATCTGCAGTCATTTTTTTAATCTCCTTATGAACAAAAGCCTTAGAGTTGGGGGTGAATAGGTGTTCAATAGGGGAATGGTAACATCTCAGATTTCATTAAAAATATCTTCATTTATGCTCCGAATACAGGTGTGGAACGACATGAGGATGAGTATATGACGACAGAATGTTCATTTGAGGCAACTTGACGCTTTGATTCCTCATTATCTATTCATTACTACATTAAAGATGAATACTATTTTCATATTAATTGACTCCATTAAGCAAGAAAATGTAGCGGCACAATGGAGTATAATTGGATAATATTTGACTTAAATCCGAGCGATTTGCGAAATGCTAATATCCTATGTGACTCTTCTATAGCGTCTTCCATCTTTTGTGTGACTGCTGCAATCAAACTCTTGAAATCTTGAGCGGAGATGAATGACTGAGCTGCTACGCCCTATTTCTCTCGAACAACTGTCTTTATCTCTAACCGGCCCTCCTCACGCAGAGTGAAATGAGCATCGAGAAGATTTAGCATATTGTAATAGGATGAGAGACACACACGCTGCCAAAATCGTTCAGTTTCGAGGAATTGAGGGGAATTGCTTCAGAATTGACAATCTCAAACGTTTTTTCATCTGAGTTGCGTTACGTTCATGCACAATTAACCAGTCTGCACAAGTCAGCAATGATGAAAGAGTCCAAACTCACTCGATTGACTTTAATCTCTACTTCCCCCCCCCACAGCTTCTGCCGTATCTCCAGTCCAACCTGACCGGATTTAAAGAGTTGGAGATTCTGAACTTTAAGAATGGCAGTGTGGTTGTAAACAGCAAGATGACATTAAACAAACCGGTTCCATACAACGTTACTGAGACGGTGCAGTGTGTGCTTGAGGATTTCTGCAATGCGGCGTCTAAAAGACTGAACATGGAAATTGACTCCCAATCAGTGGATGTGGAGGCAGGTAAGGACTGTTTAGAAAAGAAATGTCAACATGTTCCTTTATAAGGATAGTTTGCCCCTCAAAACAGTAACATCCTGTCCTCATTCACTCACCCTCATATTGTACCAAGCCTGTATGACTTTCTGGAACACAAAGAGCTTAATTATTATTTTCAAAAATGTTCAATTGGCTTTTTCATCTATTACAATAAAAGTCAATTGGGTCTAAAAGTTCTTCAAAACATATTTTCTGTTCCACAAAATCATACAGGTCATAAAAAAATGTTTAGAAGAATATGAACTGTTCACCACCAACATTTTCTTTAAAAAAAAAAGTGATTTTTGATTATTTTTGATAGGAATAAAGGACCATATTATATCAAAACAAAGACTTAAGCTAAACAAAAAAAAGACAATTTTAATCTATTGTTAATCTATGCTTTATTACCAATTAAATATTTTAATCAATGATGCAACATTGACAAAAATCGGAAAAAAGCATTTCTTTACATATTATATTTATATTTAATTTAGCATTTTCAAGGTTAACTAAACATAAACCACAGACACATACAAAAACTAGACATTATTTTGCAGTTGTTCCCTTTATTCTGTTTTTATTTATGAGGTTAAAATGTCAAATTATCACAATAAAGACAAAAATGCCAAAAATAAAGACATGTATTATAAAATTTAGGGCTACACAAAATTGTTTAGCCGATATAGTCATTGTCCAAAATTACCCTTTCTTTGCCCTCTGTAGGCTACATAATTTCTGGGAAGAGTGTGATATTTCAGTGGTTTTATTAAGGCTAGATGAAAACAAAATTATTTAAAAAAAGAAATGTACACTGCCGCTCAAAAGTTTGGGGTCAGTCCAATTTTAAATGTCTTAAAATAAGCTTATCCTGCTCAGCAAGGCTGCATTTATTTCATCAAAAATACAGTACAACTTGTAAAGATGAAGAATGTTATTGCACTATAAAATAACTGTTCAAAATTTGTTTAGAATCTAATAAAAAAAAAAATTCCAGTGATTTTAAAGATGAATTTTCAACTTCATTACTACAGTCTTCGGAGTGAAATGATCCTTCAGAAATCACTCTAATAATAGTAATAATAATAATAATAATATATTTAATTATTATTATTATTAAATATATAATAATATATTATTATTGTTATTAATTAAATTCATGTTTATTTCTACAGTGCTCTTACAAGTAGATGTAGGTGTAGGGTGTTTCCCAGCTGGAAGGGCATCCACGGTGTAAAACATGTTTTGGAAAAGTAGGCGGTTCATTCTGCTGTGGCGACCCCTGATGAATAAAGAAACTAAGTCGAAGGAAAATGAATGAATGAATACAGTGGTAGCATTAGCACATCCCACCAGTACTTTAAGCATTAAAACTCTGCCAGTATGAAGAGTAATCAAAAGACTTCACATTACCGTAAAAGGATAAACCACACCTGTATTAAGTCTTTAAGCATGTGTTGATGCACCTGGCTGCTAGTATATAAAGCCAATTACGTGTCTCGTTGTCTAATCCAGCTGACCATGCGGACCCTTGTAAGTTTATGGCGTGTAATGAGTTCTCCCGCTGCGTGGTGAACACACTCACAGAAGAGGGCGAGTGTCTGTGCGACCCAGGCTACAGCACGGTGGACGGCGATCCCTGCACGAGCATCTGTGACCTGGAGCCGGAATACTGTCTGAATGGAGGACTGTGTGAAATTATACCAGGACACGGAGCGACGTGCAGGTGCGTCAACATTAGCTTCTAAAAAACTGCTGCTCCTTTTAGCAAAATTGTAAGCTACAAATCTATTCACTCCAATGGAGATTGCAAAGATGTAGAAAAACTTAATTCACATGAGGAAAGTGTGTCCATCTGAAGAGTTCAGATGCAAAAACCTCTAAGTGCCGTCTAAAATTTTCTTCTACAATAAGCATTTTTTCAGGTTCCTAGAGTACGCGTAGGTTGTGTAATTTTACTGCTATGACATAGAATAGGTTATATGCATTGCCTTTAATGTGAAATAACTGAACATAAACACGGGAGGCTGAGAAAATTGCTCATTTTGGACACATTTCAGATGGCACTTTTTGCATCTGAACTCTTCAACTGCAGAGTGATCAGATCAGAGGAGCTGTGGAAAAATTGTACCACACTGTAACAGCCTATCACTCAGAAAACACTGTTAAAGTTACACATGTCCTTTATTTACACCTAAAAGTTGCATTTAAGTGAACCTATCTATAGTAAGGGGTGTTAAGACTGTATATATAGTATAGTATTTACAGCACTTTGTTAATGAATGCTACAGTGAACTGAAAACTAACAAATACTGTAGTATATCTTATTTATATTATTCTTATTATTATATATACACTATGATGTATTGTAGTATAATATATACATACATATAGTAGTATATAGTTGTATAGCAATTATAGAGTTGAAACAACAAATTAATTGAAGTACTTTACTGTACTACATTATGGTTCAAAACACTATAGCATTTACAATAAGTTACTATAGTATTTTATCCATACATTACGGATCACTGTAACCTTAAGGGGATCGATTACTAAAAATAAAAATGAGTTACGAATTTGTTACTTTTAAAATTACTGCACCAGTGTCAAGCTGTTATAAACCTAAAACGCTTTTTTTTTTTTTTTACTAAGGGGAGGTGACTACAAAACTACACTCACCGGCCACTTTATTTGGTACAACTGCTTGTTAACGCAAAATTCTAATCAGCTAATCACATGGCAGAAACCTGATGCATTTAGACATGTAGACATGGTGAAGACAATCTGCTGTAGATCAAACTGAGCATCAAAATGGGGAAGTAGGGGAATTTAAGTGACTTTGAACATGGCACGTTGTTAGTGTCAGATGGGCTGGTCTGAGTATTTCAGAAACGGCTGATCTACTGGGATTTTTAAACACAACCATCTCTAGGGTTAGGTCTGAAAAAGAGAAAATATCTAGTGAGCAGCAGTTCTGTGGATGCCAATTCCTTGTTGATGCCAGAGGTCAGAGGAGAAGGGCCAGACTGTCTCGAGGGGATAAAGAGCCAACAGTAACTCAACCACTCGTTACAGCCGAGGTATGCAGAAGAGCATATCTGAATGCACAATACGTCCAACCTAAAGGAAGTTGGGCTACAGCAGCAGAAGACCACACCGGGTGCCACTCCTGTCAGCTAAGATCAGGAAACTGAGGCTACAGTTCACACAGGCTCACCAAAATTGGACAATAGAAGATTGAAAAAACGTTGCCTGGTCAGTTGAGTCTCCATTTCGGATGGTAGGTTCAGAATTTGGCATCAACAACATGAAAGCATGGACCCATCCTGTCTTCTATCAACAATTCAGGCTGGTGGTGGTGCTGTAATGGTGTGGGCATATTTTCTTGGCACACTTTGGGCCCATTATTACCAACTGAGCATTGTGTCAACACCACAGCCTACCTGAGTATTGTTGCTGCCCATGTCCATCCCTTTATGACCACAGTTTACCCCTCTTCTGATGGCTACTTCCAGCAGGATAACTTGCCATGTCAAAGCGTGAATCATCTCAGACTGGTTTCCTTAACATGACACTGTAATCAAATGGCCTCCACAGTCACCAGACCTCAATCCAATAGAGCACCTCTGGGATGTGACAGAACGGGAGATTCGCATCATGGATGTGCAGCCTACAAATCTGCAGCAACTGTCCAAAATCTCTAAGGAATATTTCCTGTACCTTATTGAATCTATGCCACAAAGGATTAAGGCAATTCTATAAGGCAAAAGGGGTAGTAGTATGATGTACCTAATAAAGTGGCGTTCTAAAAAATGTAAATACAAACTGTATTACACTTTAAAAAGAATCGAAGACATCTAATTAAAACTTACAACCTGACAGTTTTTAAATTAAATTGTTTTAGCATATAAAATTTAGCAAATTTTTTGTTTTATTTTCGTCAAAAATTTAACTTTTCAATAATGATAAACTCGCATAATAAAGAAAATGTTGCAACGTGTAAACCGCTGAACAAAATAATTATTAATAATAATCTATATTTTGACACTGGTTTTTATTATTATTTGACATGGGTTTATTAAAAAAAGGTCTATAGCAAAAGGTTGTTGGTTTGTCCATTATGTTACCATATTTACAATAAATATATCTCATAACATTTAGGTTTTATAGTTATATTTTGTTAATTTTCATCAAATTATTGGTAAATAATTTTTTTAAATATTACACGAGCTGAAATCAAAACACTTTTGTCAGCTATATGCACACATAAATTAAATCTTATTCATGGACACAAATAATTACAGTAGATTGGCAGGATAATGTCTTGTATTTGGTGCACTTTGCTTATACAGTGAATCCAATAAACCATCATAATATTTTTCTGCATGACTTCTGCTATTAAACACTATTGTTTAACAAATGTTTAGAGATGGGTTGAACAAAACCATGCACAATCAATTAACAACCACTGTACTCACAACATGAATTAAAGTCTCTAATATGTTCTCTTAGATGTCCTGTAGGTAAATTCTGGCACTATCACGGAGAACGCTGCAGTGAATTGGTGTCTGTGCCAGTCGATCCTGTCCTGTTCGTAACCTGCCTGGTGGGAAGCCTCTCAGTAGTTTGTGCTGTGATAGGCATCTTGATTTTCATTAACAAGAAATGTATACGGACCAGAAAGAGCATGAGACTTGTGTAAGAAGGCTTTTCTTTCCCCCTTTCTCTCCACCAGTAGACATTTGCTTTTTGATGACAGATTTGGATCTGCAGTGGTGACCCATTTTGAAGTTGTTGGTGTTAAGACCTGATCTCCTTTGCCTTATAGACGTCCACAATCTGCATTCCCCTTTGGTAATACTATGAGAGTAAATCCAGTTTTTGAGAATGACGATGGGGTCTTAACACATGTGTCGAGCATCCTCTGTCCCATGAGCTCTGACTCAGCCTCCTTACAACAATCAGGACAAGGCACATTTCGCTCAATTGAAAGTTTACAACTCAGTATTGAGGTAAAGTGTACAGTCAAGGTGGTCTTCTTAAGGGTACACTATGTAACGTTTGGACATCTAGCGCTAAACTGCATGCATTTTGCTTTTGTTAAGAAGTCCTCTGAGGCTCTATGCAGATGACTGTGGTTTACCGATATAAGCCCTGAAATCATAACACAAATTGCCATCTAAGACTGAATGTTGCTGTTTAATGATCCTCCAAAGTTTTGAAGCTCAAGAAACACGCATAATGGAAAGGTCACAAACTAGGGTTGTTGATAAAAATAAAAAGAATATCTCAGTATTTTTGGAGACTTTTTTTTTTATAAGAATCATTCAACAAAATTTAGCTGCGAGTATTTCCGTACTAGTCTGGGCTTGTTTAGGGTTGTGATACTAAAATATTACACTAAAACACCTTAATGAGTCTTAATTCATTGAATTATTCATTCAATAAATTTGTGTAAGAAACAGCAGCATGTTTACAACAGTGATAAATATAATCACTTGAATATGCAAACACAACAAAACCACACAAAGAAAAACACTTAAAGACAAAAAAACTGCTTACACCATTACAGAGAGGCTGCCAAACTGAAACTCGTATATTACTAAAGAAACAATTGCGACATCATCATTGATGATAAATAATTGTGCATGCTTATAGTTGCAAAACTATTTAGAGAGATTGACACATTAGGGGCTCTATTTTAACGATCTAAGTGCAAAGTCTAAAGAGCATAGCACAAAAGCATTAAGGGCATGTCCGAATCCACACAAAAAAATATGGTCTGCACCGTGGCGCATGGTCTAAGAGGGTTGCGTTTATTCTCTTAATGAGTTCTGGGTGTGTTTTAATCATAACGTGCATTAAACCAATCAGGGTCAAACCATGGTGCATTTGCTCTTTGGAGTTAAGTGGAAAAACTGAACTAGCTTCACTAGAGAGAAAACAGTTGAACAAGACATCTGTGCGAGGATAAAGACTGAGCCTCCTCCATTCACCCTCTTTACTTTTTCCTTTACTCCTTTAATTTTGATTTTGAGTAAGGAAACAGTGGACTCACTCCACTGAAGACATCTATTAACCTACATATTTAATTTTGTTTGTTAAGCGCAAAGATTTGTTTCAAAACAATTTCTACAGAAAATTCAGTTCTAATTTTCAGCAAACTAACTGTTGAACAATGAACAATAATAATGAAGTGTGGTGAAAAAAAAACTGTAGTTACATCCAAACACATGTCCTATTCTTATGCCAAATTTGGTGATGCATACTCTCCATTACCCAACAGTTGGACAAATCTAAACGACAGGTGGACAAATCTATTAAGCAATGTAAGTGTTTTGACCTGCATAGGCAAATAGCTAACACACTCTTTGCTGGACTTTAGACCAGCTTTTAGTTGGTCAATGTTGCGGTCTATTTCAGTTTCCTTAAAATAGCAATGCGCCAACAATGCATCTTAACACACCTCCTTTTTAGACCAGCACACAAAGACAGAATAGTGCAACAGAGTGGTGCAAATTGATTTGCTACTTACAAAACGTGGCACAAAACATGAAAATTACAGTTGCGTTGGTCTAAGAATAGCAACAAATTGTGCCATGAATATCTTGCGCCTAATTGGGCCGAGTGTATAATAGGGCCCCAAGTGTCTAATCAATATAGTCTGTTCTTTAAAAAAAAAATTAAAAAAAAAATTAAAAAAAAAAACAATCAACAAAGCTCTACAGCAAATAGGGCTGGGTGATTAATCACAGACTATTTCCTGAATATTTTGCCTGTAAAATCAGTTCTAGTAAATCTCCAACAAGTGCTTCCACAGATTCGCAGTACATTGTCAATATTTATCAATTATTTTAATGTAAATTATTCAAAAATGTTGATTCAGGTTTTATTACAGAAACTTTCCTTTTTGGCTTGAAAAATGGGATTTTAAAAAAAACTGACAATGTTTTGCCAACTAGCTTTAAACTTTATGGTATGTGTACTATAATGAAGCAAGCATGTGAGAATAAACTGTACAAAATCTTGAGAAAATATTAAGTGTGTCTTAATATAATCTTCCTGCAAAATCTTACACTTACTAGGCATAGAAATTCAGTCAAGTAGATAAAACATGGTTTAGAAGACAAACTTATGATGTACCCACTTATTATTTAATTAGTAATTCCAAACAAACAAAGTTACAAAGTGTACCTTTAATGATCTTTTTAAATCAGTCTCAAAACCGCTACTAACATCCACAATCTACCTATTTCTAATGAAATCATATTTATGTGCTTCGTTAGCGATTTTGTGAAGAGGATGGACTAACTTCTCCTGTTATGAAGAACTTTAGAAAATTCACATTCACATGTAGGCTTTGTTCAGACAAACTGCAAAACAATTTAAAAGTTTGGCTCATTAAATTTGATTGACATTTCAGATCCCTCTAATGTGTTCCTGTTAATATTCTTGTTCCTCTCACCAAAATTGTAGCTACCTCAAAAATAACTTGAGTAAACAGATTTGAGGACTAAACTCTAGTAAATGTGTGCACAGTGTGAACAAAGCCTACAGTTCGGCACTCAAACAAACAGCTGAAATGTCACTATATTGTTAAAAATCCTGCCGATTAAAAATTTGGCGTTTGTAAGACTGTTGATGAGTTTGAAAATTGATTTAAGCGGATTCTTACCGTATGCTTTCCAAGTCATTTATTTAAATGACAAAGTAAAAAAGTAACAAGATGAAACAATAATATAATTTTTAAATAACTGTTTTTTATTTCAATTAAATATTCAAAGTGATTTAACTTTTAGCATGTTTCATTAGAAATAATTTTAATGACAAGTTAGATCTCAAAATACATGTTATTATCAATTTTGAAAACAACTTTTTTCTCAATCATTTTGTATATTACTAAAGAGCAACTGATAAAAACAAATTACGGCATTTGTATGGTGGCCGAGAGAGCTTAACAAGCTGCAATTTAAGAAAACACATGCAATTACGAAAAACAGCAGCAAAAATCTTCATCTGTTTGACCGCACATCTACTACTGCAAATCCTCACATTGCATTACACTTTAATAAACGCACTGCATTTTCACACAACGCAAACAAGTTTATAAAATGTGCTGCATTTCCTCACAACAAAAACAATTTATGAAAACACACTGCATTTTCTCACACTTGCAAAAAGGACAGAGCACAACATAAATCTTTCAAGGAGACCAAAAACTGTGTCTGATGCAGATGTGCTGTGACTGTTCAGTGAAGTTTTGGGTGATCTTTGAAAGGTGAGTTTTTTTATTTTATTAGAGTTGTTTATTTTAACATCCTGATTCCATTGTTATTTGTATTTTATTAGCCTAAATCACCTTAACCTAAATAGCCAGGGGCCTGTTTCAGTAAGGAGGTTCAAACAACTCTGAGTTTAAACTTGAACTCTGAGTTGATTTACCGAGAGATAAAAAACTCAGAGTTTTCGGTTTCAGAACAGCTGATCTGAGTTGGGTCAATCAACTTTGAGTAGACCAACTCAGAGTTAAGCGCGCGCACCGTGACTATAAAAAGGCATTATTAATGAAGCGCAGACATTACGAGTGACTATGGCAACATCTTAAAAAAAGAGATCAGCATTTCTTTCTCCAGCTGAACTTAATGTGCTCATGCAAAGTTATAGCAAATATGAGTGTATATATTTAAAATGAAGCAACCATCAGTGAAACAGAGACAGCATGGGAAAACAGCTGCTCAAGTTAATGCATAATTTTTAATTTTTGTATTTTTAAGTATTTAAACATTTTAAGTATAATAAAATAAGTAATGTAATGTGTGACGTTTATACTTTTTAAACTTTTATCAGTTTTATTAGATTAAACAGTGCACTTGTTATGTGTCTGCCTTTTTATTGATCAAGTTATAGAGGTTGATATAACATTTAGAAGGTAAGCAGTAATAAAATTATTTTTAGACAGAATAATAATCCCATTAATCTAGTAACAATGCATGTCGAAGGTTAAGCTAATTATTTATGAAAAAAAGGACAAGCCTATGTGACTTTGTTCTGTGTGTGACAAAAATGTAGGCAATAGCTGTGTTTCCATCAAAATATAGGCTATTACATAAATTTGTGCAAAACTGGAATAACGCCTAAAAATAAAGCAGCGTTTTTATCCAAAGAGCCGAAGAGAACACAATCGCCACTTCCTGATTAACTTGCGCCAAATATCAACAGTAAAAACAGAATTTACTGTGGTAGAAGAAGCTGCATCAATGATTTTTTATTTAATTAATGTACCTGAGCCTAAGAAGACAATTGACACACAATGAACACGTGGGGGCGTTTGAAGCCAGACACGGAGATCTTGACACGCTCCAGACGCTCGGAGGTAATTAATAATATACACTAATACTGAAACAGTAAAGGCATTTTAGAATGACTAAAACACCATTTAAGATGTTCTGCAGTGTGCTCAGTCTGCTGGTTTGTCCTTTCACACATTTTCATCATCATCTCTAACCAACCTTTTTTTTTAATGTACATACTGTAATTTGTTAAGTGCACTTCGTAGTTTATGTGCATCTTATCAAATAAAAGTTTAACCTACTCAGTTATGCACATGTTATATTATGCGTATTTTCAAAAGTTATGTGAATCATGACGTTTCCATCAATCTTTTTTATGCACATCTCCAAAATGAGCTCTAAAATAGGTGTGTGGAAATGTAAGACTAATGCGAGAAATACCACTTCATCTTTATAAAAGGGGAGGAGACCAACAGAAACTCAGAGTTTAGAGAATAAAACCTGCTCCGGACCAGGTTAGATTCACAGAGTAAGTTACAACGGTAACTGACTCTGAGTTAAAGTTAACTCTCTTTTAGAAACAGGCTTGACTTACCCTGCTTTGTCGAGTTTAACAAACCTGCCATTTTGAAACAGAAAACCCAGAGTTTCTCTCATTTCAGGGTTAAACTACTCTAAGTTTTAACTTAACCTGCTTTCTGAAACAGGCCCCAGGTCTCTCGAGTTTTAGGGTCCCCTTGAAACATTCCCATTGTGTTCTGCCCTATTTGAAAAAATGCAGCACATTTTCATTAATTGTTTGTGTCGTGAGAAAATGCCGCATGTTTTTTGTTTTTTTATGTGCATGCGTTGTGAGAATTTGCAGCAAAATCTGTCAAACTGATGAAGATCTTTTCTTAATTTGCTGGCGCTTTTTGTAATTGCATGATTTTTCTTAAATTGCATTTAAATAAATTTTTCTTAAATAAGTTCTCTCAGCCACTGTTTAATTTAATGTTTTGTCTAACGATTCGTTTTTTTTTTCTTTTTTTCTTAAAATCATGTTCAGAGAAAAAAAGTCAGAATTATAACTAGAAAGTCAGAAATGCCAACACTATCTCATAGCAATTCGTAACTTTAATTAAGTGGCTAATTCGTAAAAATTTGTACAATCTGATTCGCACAATTTAGTATGATTTGCTTATCCAGAAATGACAGTTGAGTTTAGGGGTGATGTCCTTTTTAAAAACTCGACCTGAATTTGCCACTAAACTGACAAAACGTAAAATAGTTACATTTCCTCGTGAGATCAGGTTCATATTTGCTCAATTCAACTTTTATTATAGCAAAATGAGTGCATATTGTGTCTCTCTATGATTTTGTATCATGCAATAATAAGCAACAAAAGTAAGATGAGGTCACAATTACAATGCTCCGATCGATTGGCTGATATTCACATTTCATGACACGATCGGCCCTCACTGATCTGGCTGATCTCATAAATGAATCACACTAGTTTACAAACCGGTATATACATCCACAGTGCTACAACATGTGAGTATTGTTTCCAAATTGCATTATCGTTATTGTTCTTACCAGTTTTTTCTGTCTGTTTTATTTGTTATCTTTTTGTAAAGCTGCTTTTGACCATTACATGTACACAGCATCCTTAATTTATTCTGTTGCTTGAGCCGAGATCTCATATTTAGAGCAAAATTGTGCTTATGCAATGGCAAAGTTATATAAAGCTTGATAATCGGTAGTCAATATCGGCTGCAAAAACTCTGAGCAACCCCCAATCTTATACTTATCATACTAGTATACTGTATATACAGTGGTTTCCATACAATTTCCAAAACCACAAATTCAAAATCAACAGGCCACCCGAGGGATCATAATGATATAGTAACACACTTTACCAATGTCAGCCCATTATCTCATGGAAATGGTAAAGTGTGGACTACAAAGAGATAGCAATGACAGGCTATATTTACACAGAAGCTCTGCACAGGCCTGCCTTCAGGAAAAAATAAAAATGTTGCTTTTGGTGAATCAGCTGTTTGTTGAGCGTTTCCTTATCTAGAAGAAACTAAAGATGTCAGCAAAAATTCATGCATCGGTGTCCTCCGTGTTAACCTGATAGAACGTATTCATAATCAAATTGATTCAAAACTGCAACGCGATTGCATCTCTAAACAAGTTACAAGCACAATGTGTTGCAACAAACAAGCAAACAAAAATGTCAGCGATGTTCAGAGACTTTGAAAACTTCAGGAATGAGGAATTAAGTGGATTCAGGATAAAACGGACAGCATGCATGGCTTTTGCATCTCATTTAGACTAGCGCATCTGTAGTTGTCTAATCTGATGATATTATGAATAATAATCAGTCATTTTTTTCCAGCAACAGATGTTTTGCTTTTCAATATTTTGACAGTCTGAATTATCGTACAGTGCCAAAATTTGTTTTTACCTTGCTTCTTTGTTTGTCAAGACTTGGCAAGTCTCCATGAAAAAAAACTGCTTGAAGATTGATGAGAGTCTGTCACTCCTTTCCCAGATCCCCAGACAACTCTACACCAGAAGATCAGAAAAGTTAATGTCAGAAATGGTTGACTTCCATCAGTATATACCACATAATGAGGTAAGTTGGTGTAAAAACAAACAAATTTTGTGTTCACAGAGAACGTAAATAATCACGACATTTTCATTTATCCAGTCAACATGATAAATGTTTGCCATCAAAATGCCAGCGACCAGACTGAAGAGGAAATAATATTATTAAACGAGATGTTTTTTTGGGGGGGAATGTTGCACCCTTCCTGCGGCACTCCACTATTTAGTTTCACTAAAGCGAGACACATTTTGAAGTTGGCCTTTCGATATAAAGCAACATTAGTTAATACAACTAATGTTAAAAATGAAGATAGTAAAAAAAATCATTAATGAAAAAGGTATGCAAGATACACTTGTTTATATGCGTGTCTATAGATTTTAATTACGATCCATATTTTTTATTGGCTGTTTTGTCAGCAAAACATATATTCAGAGTATTTTGATTATTGAACTTCTGTACCATAAGACGGTTAGACTTCAGCGAAAAAACATGTATTTTCTTATCCTTGTTGAATGTTCTGCGCTTTAGTTTTATTTAGGATATTTTTGTGTAATTTTGTATTATTTATGCAGATGCACACCCCTACAAAATCATCCAATCAATGAATCATAAGTCATATTGTGAAATTACGCTTATATCACAATATAGATTGCAGAAAAAGTTAATTTTTTCCAATATCATGCCGCCTTTTTATCTTGTTTTAATTTGTAGTCAGCAATAAAAACAAATGCAATAAATAAAAAACAACAACAATTACAAATAAAAGTAATTAAAATAAATTAAATGATTTTTAATGCTAAAATGTAACTATTGCACAGTGGAAAATGTATACATGTATGATCAATTAGTCACAACAACATGTTTTTATTTCATTGTAACTTATTAAACTAAGTTAATCATGTTCTAAGCTAATTTTTATATTTTAAAAGTTACACAAGCCGTTTTAAGTCAGTTTAGTGTAACATAACTGTAATGGACTCACAGTTAATTTGATTCAGCATAAATCTTTAAGGAAACCAAGATTTTTTTATAGTGTGGTAATACTTTGTTGAGCATCTCTTTAAATTAGTTTGCGGTTACAACAACAAAAAAAAAGACTTCTGTGGACATTAAAAGCAGTACAGTCCATTAAAATATGTCTTACAATGAGAATAATTTTACAAAAACAAAGACTGTTTTGTCAAAAAAAAAAAATTTCACCTGCACTAAACACTTTAGCAGCTTCATCAGCACTTCCATAGACCACAACTTTTATTTAAACCCTGTAGACCCGCAGTGTATTGCCTCAAATAAATATTTATTTATGCCTATTACTTATCAAGCATATTGTCATGTAATGAAAAATTTAAAGCAGCCTTATTCGGTCTAGCAGGCTTAAATAGTTGGGTTTTGTTTATAACCATGAAGGATCACAAAAGTCCACGTAAGATGTTTATTTGCTGAAGTGTGTCTTAATATAATGCAATGATTTTTCCTGAACGTAATCCTCTTGTCCTCATGTGAAATTGTTACATTAGTAATGTATTCTGAAGGATGTAAACAACCAGATATTCAAAAAGGTAGTATGAACTTGACGGCTATACAACATTTAGTCAATGGCTGTTTCTGAATCCACAAGCTGATTGAACGGAGAAATGCATTTACAAAACCAATAATAACTTTCATGGCAGAGTCTAACAAATGTTTGATGAGCTCATGAGTCGATACTTCATTCAGCACAGAAATGTTTCAATTATGCAGAAAGGTTTGATATTGATATTTACCGCAAAACCATATTCACAGTCGATAATTCCTTGACGTGCGAATCTCACTGGTTTTCTGCTGAGGCTGCAATCCACCGTGGGAGATTATATTGAGATAGTCGAGCGCTTCCATAATCATGTTTTAAAATCGTATCACGCGCTACAACGTTATGATCATCTTCCTTCGAGGACCGCGCGCTTGTAGGAGGCCTTCATGTATTTACAAACGATCCTTATGAGGTTAACAAATCGACATATGAACCTACTGAGCTAGGTGCACCATAATTCTTTCAAAAACCCAGAACTTCCGAATTTCTGAGCGTCATTAAACCAACATCCCCTTAAAGGGGAAGTACACACATGATTAATTAAATAAATATTTTCTTCTAAAGTTCCAAATCTGTATAATCATTTAGAGCAACTGAACTCATTGTTTTCACAAACGGATTGATTGTGTCGATTGGAACATTTGAATTCACAGATGGGGGTGTCCCAAGTATTTTTGGCAAGAGTACACTTCTATTTGAAAGAGGTCATCCCTAATCACTAATCTAAATATCGCACTTTTACCCGAATTAAACACACATGATCAAACTAATGGAGTCCCTCAGGCTTGTTTGTTACATTCAGGAAGGCAGCCTGAGTATGACACCCCTGAAGGGATAAGAGCCGGTGCCCTGTCCAGCAGATTTTAGCTCCAACTCCCCTCAACAAGGCCTAGTTGGAGCTTAATTAGCTGGCCCAGGTGTGTCTGATTGGGGTTGGAACTAAACTTTCCAGGACACCCGTCTTAAACGATATAATCAAGGATATGTGTCTTTGTTGCACTTTTTGTCACCCTAAAGCATGGAACAAACTCTGGAACATGAGTATTTTGTGTGGGCCTTATTCACATAAAGTGTTGGGAAAAGTTACTTTTGAAAGTAATCCATTACAATATTAAGATACTCCCAAAAAAGTAACTATGTGTTACTTTTTATAGTGAGTAATGTATTACGTTTGCGTTCCTTTTGAGTTCCTTTTTCTTACCTGACTAAGGCTTGATCTTTTTTAAAAACTTGCAGGGTTTTTTCTTCTTCTTGACGTTAATTTTAATTTAGAAATGTATTTTTTTGTAAACCTTATTTAAACTAAAAAGTAACTCACATTACATGTTTAAATTAGTAACTGAAATTCATTCATTTTCTTTTCGGTTTAGTCCCTTTATTAACCAGGGGTTGCCACAGCGGAATGAACCGCCAACTTATCCAGCATATGTTTTACACAGCGGATGCCCTTCCAGCCGCAACTTATATACTAATAAACTTTTGCATTCACTACGGCCAATTTAGCTTATTCAATTCACCTACCACATGTCTTTGGACTTTGAGGGAAACCAGAGCACCTGGAGGAAACCCACGACAATAGGGGGAGAACATGCAAACTCCACACAGAAACTGACCCAGCAGGGCTTGAACCAGCAACCTTTTTGCTGTGAGATGATCGTGCTACCCACTGTGCCGTAGTGACACAGAAGTAACTGAACTATTATGACTTAATTTATTTAAGTCATGCATTACTTTACTCATTATTTAGAAAAGTAACATTACTACGTAATTTGTTACATGTAATGCGTTACCCCTGAAACGCTTCATTAATGTATGTGTATGTATGTATGCAATAAGTCTGCTTTCACCAAGTAGGACATGATCCTTGATCATCTATGTTGAAACTATCCTGAAACAACATTCCAATCAAAATTTAGTTTACAATGTATGTTAAGTGTAGGCTTTCTGTTTGTGTTATACACTACATTATTGTTATGGTACAGTTAAGTTTAGTGATAGGGATTAAACTGAAAAAAAAAAATGTCTACAAAATTGTTGCAAACAATTTATGTGTGGAATTTACCCAAATACATAATCATTTGTTTGTTTAAATTCAGCCCAAATAAATTGTTTACATCCATTTAACTTAAAAAAAAAAATTGTAAATCCAAGGAATCATCTTTGAATATTGTTTTCAGTGTAGGTATGGATTATAGTTTTGAACAGGAAAGATGTTCCAGGATCAACATACGTGTTAAACCAGGTTGTTTGCATGTGCTTATGATTTTTAAATGATTTTTTTTTATAAATATTTTATTTATAACTGGTTTAAATGTTACAGTAGCAGCCTATATAGAAAAATAATATACAAACATTTAGGCAAGGCAAGGCAAGTTTATTTATATAGCACATTTCATACACAATGGCAATTCAAAGTGCTTTACATAAACAATAATAAAAGTAAACAAGTAAAATAAAAATAAAAACAAATAATAAAAATGCGTAAAAACAAAACAAAACATAAAAACAGGTAAAATGTGATATAAAAGAATGAAGAAGAAGAGAAAAACATGATAGTGCAATCTGTGGGACGCAGCACAGTGCTCATTCAGTAAAGGCATAGCTAAACAGATGTGTTTTCAGTCTTGATTTGAATGTGCCTAATGTTGGAGCACATGATCATTTCTGGAAGCTGATTCCAGCAGCGAGGGGCATAGTGGCTAAAAGCCGATTCACCCTGCTTTGACTGAACTCTTGGAACTTCTAGTTTATATGATCCTAATGATCTGAGTGATCTGTTAGGTTTGTATTCAGTGAGCATATCTGTAATGTATTTAGGTCCTAGGCCATTTAGTGATTTATAGACCAGTAATAATACTTTAAAATCTATTCTGAATGTAACTGGCAGCCAGTGTAAAGACCTGAGGACAGGTGTGATGTGCTCTGATTTTCTGGTTCTGGTCAGAATTTAGGTAAAATTGAACTCTGAATCTCCAGTTTCATTCTGACACACCAAACAACTTCCCTGCGCAAAGGATCATGGATGTCTAAAGTGTCCATTAGTTGAACCCTTTGAAATCCTTCATTCCAAATGGAAAATATCCAATTGGCCAGTTTTGAGCACTTGGGTTTGGAAAAACACTTCAATATGACAGCCATGATTGTTTTCACTCCAAAGTGCTCTTCTAAGAGCAATATATATCCCAGTTGGAATGCATCGTAAATCAAAAAGTTGGGTAAACAGAGGTCAGGGCCAGCTCCAAATGGGCAGGTCAGCTCCAAATAGGTGGGACTAGAGCTCCAAGTGGACTCTACAAACCTCTTGGAGGTTTTGATTGATTTATTTAATGTTTTGTGCAGAACACAGTGTCCAAGCTTGAGTTTTATTAATGTCTACACTACACCAACACAACACTAAACCTTCCTCTTACAGTAATAAACAAAATATATATACAGGTATATTCTAATTGTTGCACAGCATAACAAGTATGACAGTATTTTGATGTGCTCAATGGCTGATTGGCTAAAGTAGAAAAACCAGTTCTGCGATTTCTGTCCAGTCAAATCTCACATAGGCAGTAAATTGAATCATACTGAACAACCTCTCAAGACATAAGCGCTTTATAAATGCAAAACACCTTTTGGAAGCATTAAAACTGTCCAAAAAGATGTCAAAAATCTTTACACGCAATGACCCAGAGATTGAGAAAATGTAGAATGACAACTGTATAATCTCTGAAATCACTAACTAAATGGAATGAATGAAGAATGAAAGGAGGGGCCGAACACAGTATAGTAGGGAGGACCGAACTATGAAAGAAGGAAGGACTGAACGAACAAAGGAAAAATTCAAGGAAGGACTAAACAAACTAAGGAAATAACAAAAGAGGGGAGGAATGTAGGAAGGATAAAAAGAAGGAATGAACAAAAAAAAAGAAAGAAGGACAGAATAAACAAACAATGGAAGTAAGGAATGAAGGAAACAGGAAGATTAATAAATGCACTACAGAATGTTACGTTTACACATCCCTGCACAAACTGCACGTAAACACATCAACTTTTTTACATTGTAATACTCACTATTTTTGGGTACTTTTAAAAGATCTACTTTTTACTCATACTTTGAGTAATATTTACAACTAATAATTTTACTATACTTGCACTACATTTTTTGGTCAAGTAATGATACTTTTACATGAGTATAATTTTTTAGTACTCTTTCCACCACTGTAGCTGGGTAAACTTAAGACGCAGTGAATGGGAGAGTACAACAAATCATTTGTTTACAATTCTACAGTTGAAACCAGAAGTTTACATAAACTCTAAAAAAAGGAACATAACCATTTTTTTTTTTTTTTGTCTGGTGTTAAATCATACTGAACGTTTACTATTTTAGGTCTGTTAGTACCTAAATCATTTACATTTACTAAATGCCAGAATAATGAGGAAAATATATATATATATATATATTTTTAATTTATTTATATACAGTGAACAGTTACATACATTTGCTTGGTATTTTTTTTTAGCTTTGCTTTTAAACTGTATAACTTTGGTCAAATGTTTTGGGTATCCTTCCACAAGCTTCTCACAATATTTTGAAGGATTTTTGGCCCATTCCTCCTGACAGAACTGGTGTAACTGAGTCAGATTTGTAGGCTATCTTGCTTGCACAAGCTTTTTCAACTCTGCCAACAAATTTTCTATAGGACTGAACTCAGGGCTTTGTGATGGCCACTCCAAAACATTTACTCTGTTGTCCTTAAAGCACATTTTAACTAATTTGGCAGTGTGCTTAGGGTCATGGTCTGTTTGGAAGACCCATTTGTGGCCAAGTTTTGATGTCTTGAGAAGTTGCTTCAGTATTTCTACATGATGTTCTTTCTTCATGATGCCATCTATCCTGTGAAGTGGACCAGTCCCTCCTGCAGCAAAACAGCCCCACAACATGATGCTGCCACAAACATACTTCACAGTTGGTTTGTGTTTCTAGGCTTGTAAGCTTTCCTCTTTGTCCTCTAAATGTAACACTGGTCTTTATGGCCAAACATTTCAATCTTAGTTCAATCAGACCACAGGACATGTCTCCAAAAATTATTCTTTTCCCCAGTGTAATTTAGCAAACTGTAGCAAATTGTAATCTGGCTTTTTTGTTGATTCTGGCTTGTTGATTTTCCCATGTTGTCACATAAGGAAACAGTGTGTTTGTAAGGTTTTCCTTAAATACTGTTCTACAGTTGTGCCTCCAATTAACTCAAATGTTGTCAATTAGCCAATCAGAAACTTCTAAAACCTTGACACCATCATCTGAGCTTTTTCAGGGGTATAATAATCTTATTGTCTGTAAACTTGACTTTCAGGAAAAGTTATAATAATTTATCAAAAAATCTCTCTCTCATTATTCTGCTATAAAGCATGACAGAAACATATTTGACAATCCTAAATTACCTAAAAGAGAAAACGTTTAGTCACATTAACATCTGACTTTTTGAAAATGTTAAAATGTTTTAAAACTTTTTATACAATGTATGTAAACTTGTGGTTTCAACTGTATTTGCTGAAATAATAAAATAAAATGTATTGATAGTTTTATCAAGACTTTCAGAAAAAGAAAATAGTGAGAATGATGACGGCAGCCAGAGGAAAAAATAACGTCAAATTTCTCTCTGCATTACAAACACCTCACATAAGCGGTAACTCGTTTTTTGTAATTTGATGAAAAGTATATAAATGTTTATAAGTTTTTTTTTTTAATCAAAATATTAAAAACTTTCAAGGATTTAAGATTATGATGACCTTTAAACGCTTCATAACAGTCTTGTGAAAAGGGCCCATGTCCTGGAAAGGGACTTAAGAGTTTAAAATCCATTGTATCCATACCAATTTATGCATTTTTTATTAGTCAAGTAATTAATTCAAGTAATTAAATGAGTTATTGAGAAACTTAGTTGCATTTCAGACAAAGCAATTACATATGTTATTAATAGCAATTGTTTTAATGTAATTAGTAATTAAATTATTTTGGAAATGACTTACCCAATAACTGATTGCAAACCCAATTTATGTAGCACTTATAAAAACATGTTGTTGTCCAAATGAATGTGCACACTGCACGTAACCTACTACATAGTGCATACTGAAATAGTAATCCAAGTAAAGTGTTAATCCAAGTAAAATTATAGATGATAATGCCTTTATATATTAGTATTTAATAAAGATAATGTGGGTGACATGGTGGCTCAGTGGTTAGAACTGTCGCCTCGCAGCAAGAAGGTCGCCGGTTTGAGTTGGCTTTACTGTGTGTGTTTGCATGTTCTGCGTGGGTGTCCTCCGGGTGCTCCAGTTTCCCCCACAGTCCAAAGACATGCGAAATAAGTGAATTGGTTGAACTAAATTGGCCATAGTTTATGAGAGCATGTGTGAATGTGAGAGTGTATGGGTGTTTCCCAGTACCGTATTGTGGCTGGAAGGACATGCTGCTTAAAACATATGACGGAATAGTTGGCAGTTCATTCCGCGGTGATAAATAAGAGACTAAGCTGAAGAAAAATGAATGAATGAATGAATGAATGAATGAATGAAAGATTATACATTGCACAACTCCTGATGATTTCTTACATGACATTGTTCTGCCTCACTCCTTGTATTACAGATGCGCCGGACATCCAGCAGGAGTTCTTGCTGTTTTTTGAGGAGTCCTGATAGTGAAGGCTTCGAAGTGACTGTTTTATGATGTTCAGACACTTTTATTTTTCAGCTAAGCTTGTCACCAAAGCTCTTCAGTGCATCTCAAGCAACTCAACTCCGCTGTTTTCTTGTAGACATCTAGTGAGTTTATGATGCAACTCAAGGATCTGCCATACTCTCGGACAACTGAAGGAATACCTCCAGGAATGAGGACTTGTGTTTAGATCAGATCTGAACTTATTTTTAATTGTACCTGTGAAACAAAAAAATTCAATTGTATATGAGATATGCAATGTTTTTGCTGCTTTGAACCCTGGTCAAAGGTTTATTTCCTTCCTCACAATGAGGTATTTATTTACAAGTAGATACACTGGGCTGTATCTCTCTATTCTAGTTTATCCTGAGCATCCCGGACTAAGAAACTGAATGTAAAGTGTTTCTTTAAACAGTTAGTTCGACCAGAAATTAAATTTCTGTTCTGAATTACTCAACCTCATGTCGTTTCAATCCCCTGAGACCTTCGTTCATCTTCAAAACACAAATGAAGATATTTTAGATGAAATCCTGGAGCTCTCTTATCCTCCATAGACAGAAACAGTGCTGAGATGTTAGAAAACACAACAAAAACATTGTTAAAACATTGTCATGTGGAGGGCCGGTGTCCTGGAATGTTTAGTTCCAACCCACATCAGACTCACCTGTGCTAGCTAATCAAGCTTTTACTAGGCTTTCTAGAAACATCCTCGCAGGTGTGTTGAGGCAAATTGGAGCTAAAATCTGCAGGATACCGGCCCTCCAGGACTGAGTTTGGACACCCCTGGCCTATGTCTTCCACATCAGATAATGGTGCATGTTTACTATGGGCAATACAGAGCTTAGTTATTGTGCTGCTGACTCTAATGCCAATATACGATATTGCCATACCTGTCAAACCTCCTGTTTTTCCTGTGATTCTCTCGTATTGTGAAGTTCTATCCCGCTATCATCCTGTCAAGATATTTTTCTGTATTTCTTCCATATTTTCAATCTTTCTATGAAGGCTCGCAATAAACATTAAAGAGCTGATCCTCCCTATACGTAACCCATACCGCCAAACCACCAGGCGACGCCCCTTGCTTTTAAATGCGAATATGTTTTTTGCTTTTATATTATTCACGCATGAAAACACTTTGAAATAACTATGCAGACGGCGGGATCCCTTCCTTTCCATTACAGGAGCCATTGCCCCTTTTATGTAAATCAGTCAGTTCATGTAGCGGTGCGTGACTGTCAGACGCGCTCCAAAGAGCTGATAAATAGACGCTGTCTCCCAAACGGATTCTGTACACATGATTTGAATCAGAGCAGAAGTCGACACTCAGGGATTTAGGTGCATGTTTTAACAGATATATACACATAATAACATCTGAAAATGTCGATTTTGGTGGGTTTTCTTTTAACACAGTCAGGAAAGCAATCGAATGCTTCTATTATAAATCTGTGCATTTTTAGTGACGTCTCTGTTATTTAATGCAATTAAATGATAAATCTGGTTCATTCGCTGCTCTTTAATCAGAATGTTTAGGTTATTCAATGAGAAAACGGTTAATGAGATTTGATAACTTGATTCAATTTCTTTATAATAGCTATTAATTTTGATATGCTAAACTGTTTGAAATAAATTATTATTTGCAGCTTTTTCTAATGTATACTATTTATTCTACCCTTTGTAAATAATAATAATAATAATAATAATAATAATAATAATAATAATAATCATTCACTCATTTTCTTTTCAGCTTAGTTCTTTTTATTAATCCGGGGTCACCACAGCGGAATGAACCGCCAACTTATCCAGCACATTTTTATGCAGCATATGCCCTTCCGGCCACAACCCATCTCTGGGACACATCCACACACACCCATTCACTACGGACAATTTAGCTTACCCAATTCACCCGTACCGCTTTTTTTTGGACTGTGGGGAAAACCGGAGCACCTGGAGAAAACCAACGCACACACAGTGAGAACATGCAAACTCCACACAGAAATGCCAACTGACCCAGCCGAGCCTCGCACCAGCGACCTTCTTGCTGTGAGGTGACAGCACTACCTACATCGCCACTGCGTCACCTAATAATAATGATACTAATAATACTACTACTACTACTGATAATAATAATAATAATAAAACATATTACTGACCATTTCAACAGTTCATTTACAATGAAACAGCTCTGGATGAACATTGAGGATAATCCCTTTTTTTCACATCCCAATGTTGACATGTATAGATTTTGCCCTTAGACGCACACCCCTGACCTGTTGCGGAAGGTTTTTTCTTTTTCTTATGGTGCATAAAAGTATTCTTGGAGCTTTATGATCTCAGCTGAGCTACTGAAGTCACATTGAAGGTTTTGATAATGTTTTTGTTTCCTTTTTTGGACTTTGACCATCTCTGAACTACTCAGGTTTTATACACATTTTTACTACAAAATTCTATGACTTTTCCAAGACTTTCAAGTAAATTTTAATGACTTAATATTTCATATATTGTCTACATATACACGTGTTAAATAAGAAAAACAATGCACATTCAAATTTATAAACATGCAACAATCATTCATTTATTTAGTATTTTAGTCGTTCAGTCTTTAGGCTTATTCCCATATTTATCAGGATTTTCCACAGGAGAATGAACCACCAACTACTTAGTTTAAATTTATATTTATATCTATGTAAAATTGATTTAGATAATGCTTACAAATCACTAATAATGTGAGATCATGGGATTGGCCAAGGACAGAGAAAACAACTAGCCCATATTTAAATAAACAGATATTTGTTAAACAAATTTCCACGACTTTTCCAGATGTGCTGTTTATCCAAAACTTTTCCAGGCCTGGAAACTGTCATGTCAAAATTACATGACCTTTCTAGGTTTTCCAAGACTGTATGAAGCCTGACTACTGCAGTCAATGGGCGGGTCAGAGAGCTCTAGGATTTCATCTAAAATACACGGTAAAAAATGCAGGGTTCCACACAATTCATTCCGATTGTCCCAACACAAATTGATTAAGTAAACTAATTTAGCTAATTTAAGTGGATTGAACTTGAAATAATTAAGTTGTCCCAACACAAATGTTAAAAATTAAAGCTCATTTTACATGAGTAGTTTCAACAAGCAGTAAACAGTTGTGTTCTGAAAACAAATAGAAGTCTCAGGGATGAGGGTGAGTATTTAATAACATTATTACAATTTTTGGGTGAACTAACCCTTGAACTCTTGGGGAAAATGACAAAATGTGGGGATAATTTCTTTGTTTTTACATTAAAAAAGTAAAACTATTGTAGTATATTTCAGCTACAGGTGAAGTGTATCATGACCCTTATTTCAACTGAAATTTAAATATGCACAAATGAACCGTTCGCGTCTCTTTCATTAAAGTTTTCCACTCAAACATCTAAACATAACACACGTTTCATATGGAAAGTGTTTATTTTGGGCTAGTAAAGTAATCAGAGCAACAGTTGCCAGTCAAAAATAAGACAATCAATCATATTAAACCCAGACACATCAAAGATAAGCTGACAGACAGGAAACAAGTGATTACCAATTATAATATTAATAAACCCGTGGTTTGAGATGACGCCGTTTCAGTTGGAAAAGCATTAGCATTTGAATAAACAAAGTCTGGATAATGACAGCAAATTGATCAAATGCAGCAATTTTGGTCCGTGCCAAGTTTCAAAGCACTTCGAGTGTCATCTCCATTTCTATTACTTCTGTTCTTCAGGCAGTTATTATGACCAAATGAGATAAGAAGCGAATAACGAGACACTCCAGCATACGAGCTCGTTTTAAATGAAATATTTCCTTGACTCGGTACATAAATAAAAGTACAAATGACAGAAATCTACCACACACGCCGACAGAATTCACAGCAAATCATTAACAAAGGTGCCATTATCACTTCACTGAACAGAAATGAATATGCCCTTTAGCGTATCACCATGATTTAAGTACAAAATCGCTGAGCGAAACCACGCAATGCAGCAGTGACTCTCCTTTTTATGAACCGAAGCTGCTTTTAAACACATCTATAAAAGTCATTATCAAATATATGTAAGGGCATTTTCAGATGGTGCATTTCTCAGAAACTATTCTGCTGGTCGCATTTGCAAAGCTGAGAGAAAATATTCAAACCTAATGTATTTCGGTGCATGTTCCTCATTAGCCTTTAACGCCGTTATTTGATTCAATTAGGGATACTTTGACTAGCTATTTGATGTTTTAACATATTTCTTTACAATAATGTTATAGTAATATGTTACTATATAGTAATATTAAGTAATATAGTAGAATTTTATTTTAAAAGGTAAAATGTCTTGCTGCACCAGCAATAGTGTGAAAAAAAACTGCTATTGGTTTAACAATTAAAACAAATGGACAGACCCCCAAATACGCCATTGGTTGAGCTGATGATGCCAGGGCTGGTCAGGATGCTTAAATAAATAAACATTTAGCAATTTCTTTTGAGAAATATATTATAATTTTTAGCATATTTTAAACAGCCCCTATTATTGATTTTGAAAATGACCTTCCATACAGTGTGCAGCACAGCTCTAAGTGAATGAAAACATCCAGCTGAGGTTTAAATCAACCTTGTTTAAAAATATCCAATTTAAAATAAATGATTTGACTCAAGAGTCGTTTAAATGATTCGTCGTTCGTCAGGATTTTTTGCATGTTCATATCCACGTCGAGACGAACTAAATATGAAGTTTTGGATCCGGTAATACGTGAACGCTCCTTTCACTTCAAACGCTAGCAGTGCTGGTGAGTGTGGGACTGATCATGACTGAAGGTGAGTGAACATTAATGAGTGAACGTTGTAGTGATTAATGCAATAATCTACCTTGCAACTGGGGATTTGTTGGCGAGAGATTTTGACGAACTTTATCAGTACACAGTTCATGGATCAGTTTCACAAGTGTAAGTAAGTGTGATTAAAATGTTGACTCTTTGTTTTCTCTAGCTTGCAAATTATGTATTTGATTGTGTTTGGCTACTTGTAATCGCTCCACGCGGCTTGTACTCTATCTAGTTAACTCTTTATTTTCACATATCGCGTCTAAAACCAGGTTGAAAACGCAAAGCATGCTGCATGTTTAACTGTATTGCTTTAATGCGCTCCTGCATTGGGCTCACACATATACTCTGCACTCTGACTACTTCAACAATGTAGATAAGCTGTGGTGGGCGTTTCTCACTGTGTCGCACTGAACGCAGTCGACTAATCGCAACAGACTAGGTCATCAGACTAATCAGCGCAGATTAGCATCGTGCTAAGGAGGGGTTAGGGAACAAATTAATCTCTGAACAAATCATATGGGAGCCGTTGGGAAAATGAGGTAAAAATAAATGCAAATTATAAGAAAACAAAAGTGTTTTTGACCTTGCATGCATATCAGCCTGTTATTGGAGACCCACAAAACCAAAATATGACTTATTAATGTATAATAGGGGCTCTTTAACATGCCACAAATGACACATCAACTGTAACAATAAAGAAGGGACAAGTGAAGATATTTTCAGAAATGTCTGTCACTGCACAGCGAAATGTCCTTTATAAGTCCTTTATATGAGGGGTGACATTTGAATAACATCCCTATCAAGTGAGATGTGAATTTTTTGAAAATCTTAAGGCATCTCTGAGCAAGAAGGCTCAGATTAGTTTGAAAACTGGTTTCTAAGGTCACAGCAAAATAAGGAACAAACTACAAACAAAAAAAAAGTGAATTAGACTTCCACTAGAGTTGCCCTTTTTTCTAGCAGCACAACTTTTAATCTAAATGTGCATAGATAAAGTGAACCAATAAGAGAAATGTGTGATGTTCACTTGAGGAGATTCTGAAGCATGGCGGTGGCGTAGGTGGGACGGGCCTGCTTGCTTTCAATAGCGTTCTTCAAGTATTGGATTCCACCGCAGCGCTCCCAGATCTCCTCAAACTGCCGGGGCAGGATCTCGGCTCCACGTTTTCGTGTGAGGCCGGTCTCCTCCAGACTCAACTCGCACATCTCCATGTCATCTTTACCTGAGAACGGTTACAGAAGGCGTCAAATTATGTCTGTGTACACATTTTACATCTGCAAATAAGCATCGAATTGTCTTTTAAAGGTGCTGTATGTAAGTTTGGATTCTACTAAGGCATAAAAATACCATAATATGTTTGTAGATATTTAAGAAACCTGCTAAGTGAACATTCTTGTTTATCTGAAAAACAATGCTGACGTCAGATATTCCACTTTTTTTTGCGTTATGTGCTGGAACTTTAACCTGCCCATTGCCAGTTTAGCTAATTATAATTCAGCACCCCAGGGTGCTTTGAAGGAAAACAGTGTATTTGATTCATTCAGTCATGAAAGCTCTCAAAATATGCATCCGATACCAAAATGCAGCCTCCGGTGGACAGTAACAGCCTCCTAAATGAGACACAGATTCAGAGTTCCACATGAGGTGGTTATTAATTAGCAAATAGTAAAAATATTATAAAGGTAAACATTAGGTGGGCAGATTACATTGTAACCCCGTGTCCTAACAACACACTACATGATGAGTATTCAGATTCAGAGTTCCACATGAGGTGGTTATTAATTAGCAAATAGTAAAAATATTATAAAGGTAAACATTAGGTGGGCAGATTACATTGTAACCCCGTGTCCTAACAACACACTACATGATGATACATAGTAATAAGCAATTTGGCTGTTTGCACCAGATGACAGAAATTTAAATACAGCCATCAGAAGCACAGAATAGTGCACCTACTGCACTTCAATGATATGGTAAGGGATACAATCTAATTAAACATATTAAACCTCTTTAACTTTATCAAATGTACATGATGAATCACTGATATGTGTTGGCTTACTCTGAGTCACAGTTCTAAAGTTCACTTTCAAATGGTTTATTTTATTTTCAAAACCTGAGGTGAACTATCTGCTGCTGCTTTCAGTAGTATGACAACATTATTAGCATTTAACACTAAATAAAGCACATGAGGTGCACCTGAGGTGATCATCGTCAGTTTATCCTGTTATTCAGCTGCGAGAAATAAAAGCTGTTTCTAAAATATCAATTCGAGGTGTTGGTTAGGACAAAAACTCCTTTCAATATGGAAAATATTTCCTCTATCATGTGTTATTGCTTTTATTTAGAACACAATCTAAATCAGTCTTTAGGCTTGATAGTCGCTTCTGTCTCCAATCTAGCAACCTGTGCTTGCGTGTGTTTTGAACCAGGAGTGCAATACCTAATTTAACCGCCTTTAAGAGTTTCAGCTATTTTATCAATTCCAGCTTCTTTTCTGGCGTATTAATTGTTTATAAATTGGAGAAAATGACTGATTTAACTTCATAGTATTTGGTACCTGCAACCAAGAGGATCGGCTGCTTGTCTGGATGAAGCTCCATCTGCCTAGCGATCCAGGGTCCATCAAAGTGAGCGTACCACCAGCCTTTCTTCTTGTTCTGGGGGTCTTTGTACTGGTCTGCGGGCCGGATGAAGGGAATGCGGAAGTAACGCTGCTGTCGGTTCATCGCGATCTCTTGTTGCCGGGCTGGGACAGGTGGAGCAGGGTTTTGCTGGGCTGGAATACAAATATATAAAATAAAAAAAATATGAAAAAATGTGTTTCTGCTTGTCTGTTCAAAACCTGCTGCTGAGATTCTAGGGTACTCTGATTGTGATGAAAATGTCATTTATAGCATGTTGTTACAAAATGTGTTGTTATAGGTCAGGGGAGCCCAAACTCAGTTCTAGAGGGCCAGTGTCCTGCAGATTTTAGCTTAATCTTGCCCCAACACACCTGCAAGGATGTTTCTAGAAAGTCTACTAAGAGCTCGATAAGCTAGCCCAGGTGTGTCTGATTGGGCTTTGAACTAAACTTTGCAGGATACTGGCCTTCCAGGACCGAGTTTGGGCACCTAACCTAGTTCTAGATGTTTCAGAGAGCGAATCAGAGCATGAAGACAAAAACTGGAGTGATGCAACTAAGCAATTAATGCAAGTCAAAAGGTGAAACAAAATAGATGGCTCACTTTTCATCACATTTCTCAAATATTTACAAATGATATGAATATCAGATTATCAGACTTTTATTGAATGAGCAAATCCATCTGTGGTGATCGACCCAGAAATATGAAAATAGTATGCAAACACTGCTTTGTTTCACGATTGTGTAGCACTACTTCTGTTGCCTTTTTGGAATGACAATGAAGACTACTGGCACCTACAGGTGTGGAAAGATACATTCTCTCACAGAGACACTAAACGCACATACATCTTGTAGTCAGATGTGGTCTGTTTGGTGTGTTCACGGGCAGTTTTTTTTGTCCCAGATGGGACGCGACACAGTCAAAGCGAGGCAACAACACAGTCAGTGTTTGTCACAGCTGTTGACATTTAAAAATTACAGACAAATATTTCTTATGTAAAATACGCTTTTGATTTCATCTGACCTAAGGTGAAGTTCTGCAATGTTTTTACCAGTGCAGTGGCTGTATAACAACATCATCGTAACCTAGCCTTCCCCAGATACATTCCCAATAGAAAATAACAAGGCACTGATGAAAACATTGCCTAATTCAAAATGTCACCACTTTGTAGTCTCCCCTGAGTTCGCACTTCTTTGACATTATGCTGTTTCGACTGTCGGGGAGAAGTCTACTCTTAGTCCGATCTCAGTCCCAGCAGATTTGTTGCTTTGAGGGCACATAGCGGTTACATGTGCACTCTTCTGAGAGCTACAATAAAGACTGGGACACCCTATGGTCTCATTGACTTAACAAACATGTGGATGGGGTGACCGCAAGTCTGAAAGATCACAATTGATGTGTTCCATTTGGGGTTAGACAGATGTCAAAGTACAAAAGAAGCCAAAACTGTACAAAACCACAAACACATAAAAATATGTAAAGCTCAGATGTAAAAACCTTCAAATGCTGTCTGAAATTTTCTCCTAAAATAAGCGTTTTTTAGCCTCCTATGTTTATGATCAGTTATTTCACTTTAAAGGCAATGAAACGAATTTATAAAATACTTTAAAAGTAAAATTATTAAACCTACACACAAAAGTAAAAAAAAAGAGAACATTTTAAAAGAAAATCTCAAATGGCATTTAGAGGTTTTTGCATCTAAACTCTTCATATATCTATAATATATTTAGCATATACTAAAGACAAAGTGCGTTTTTAGTCTTTAGTAGCCAAAACCAGTCATTTAATCATATGTTTGTTTGAGCTATGCGAATTGGATCACATGGATAGACACATTTATTGACAGAAATTGATACAGTGGCTTTATGCAAGTGGCTTTACATTATAAAATATAACAAATTAGATCAAGTTTAGCTTTCAATTAGAATTTGGTCTTGATATTCATGCACATAGTTGCTCTAGGACTGCACAATATATTGTTTCAGTATCAAAATCGCAATGTGCGAATCGGCAATAGTTACATCGCAAAAATATGCAATGCTGAGTCTGAATTATAGTTTGCCAGGATTTAAAGAATTGTATTTAAACGCTGTGATCTATGTAAAAAAAAAAAAAATTCACACTTGTTCATACTTGTTTCTAGTCTTAATATCTACATTTCAAAGTGAAATCAAGATTATTTCAGTTACCCCACTGGCTGATATGTTTGCTTGTTTTGAGAGAAAACTCTTAATTTTCATTTATTTCTTCTGAAGCAAAAAATGCTTTTCTTCACAATTAAAAGAACATGTAACTGGAGAGCCAAAAAATCAGATGTAGGCAACAAATCAGAATTGGGCAACAAGATCTGACAGTGTAAACAGAGCCTTGAATTGCCTAGAAAACTGTTAAATAGTGCTATTCATCCTATCTTGTAAAATCAGATTCATATAGCAATATTAAATTGCAGAAAAATAAAATATAGCACTATCAGATTTTTCCAATATCATGCAGCCCTACTCTGGAGTGTGGAGCTAACTAATGTTTTTATTTGTGAACGCAATAATAAAAAAAAAGATTTATATTAAGTAAGAGTTTGACATGACTGTTTGATTTTCTCTCCCAGTACTGGGTTGCAGCTGGAAGGCCAACTGCTGTGTAAAACATGTGCTGGATAAGTTGGTGGTTCTTTGCGCTGTGGCAACCCCTGATGAATAAAGGGACTAAGCCAAAGGAAAATGAATGAAAGTTTGATTATCATAACACTTATAAACAGGGGCGGACTGGGACAAAAATTCAGCCCTGGCACTGTAGCCACACCAGCCCACATTACCACACCGACACAGCCCCAACCACGGACACGCACATTAACTATTTATTTTGGTTTAAAGATGGTGAAATAATATGACATTCTTGTCAGATTTTGATTATGTTGCCGATTGGGCCAAATGCTTAACATTTATTATTATTATTATTTTTATTATCATCATCATAATATCACATCTAGCAAGTGATAAAAGTTAAGTACAATACATAAAAAAAAAACTGACCGGCCCACATTTAAAAATTGGTATGGCCCTTCTGGCATTTGCCAGAATTGCCAGATGGCCAGTCCGCCCATGCTTATAAAGGAGATGTTTGGCAAAAGTCATTGTTTCATAATTAACCTGTAAGCCTGCACTCACTTTTGGGAATTTACACCTACTTCACTTTAAAGAGCAACAGTTCTTGACCCCAGTAAGCTACAAACAAAACAAAAAAATAGGGATCATTGGAAAAAAGACACTTTCATGCTCAAGTTTCATGCTCAAAAATATAAAAAGTTATACATTATGAAGTCATGAGAAAAAAAAATTATACTGTGTTAATTTTTTTTTTTCCCACATACAAACACTGGAAAACATGTAATGTAATGCCATAAAATATGTACATTAATGTAAAGGCACAAAATATGCCTTAAAATCCAAGTGATTCATAAGTTTATATTTTAGATTTGATAAAGATAGCATGCAAAATAAGATTACAAATCCTAATATAAAAAGATTACACAGAAAAAGTTTATTTCTGTCAAAAGACTATATCAGTGTCCTTCTAAATAGTGAAATAAAACACAATAAATATATTGTATAAATATTATAATTGCATAATAGCAATACAGTTGAAGTAATAATAATTTGAAAATCACATTTTCAGAATCTGAAGTAATAACCTTTTTTATTTAGTAGCTAGAATGTGTATTTTAATTACCAGCAACATCAGAAAATAATTTCTAGATGAATTGATTATCAAAATGAAAACAATTGTTGCAACTCCTAATTCACAGTATGGATTTTTGTTAGTCCTGCTCCCACAAGACTGTGTTACTCCTGCTCACTCCAGCAAAAAAATATAATTTGTCCCGCACATAACTTTTAACCGTTGTCCCGCTCCAGTCCACAAAAGCCTGCAATGTAGAGCTCTACATGGATTTTCAGTCCCTCTCCCATAAGATTCTGTTTCGCTCTAGTGCCACAGTCTATATTGTTTCTTCTTTTTTTCCAATTCTCCCACACACAACGTTTCTGACCTCACCTTGTTGAATTTGTCGCAGCAGGCAGAAGGAAGGTGCTTTCCTTGCTGCCAGGTAAAATCGAAAAACACTGAGACTATCCAACCTGTAAATAATTGTTGTTGTTGTATAAATGAACGACACAAATAACATTCTGTGCCTTAAAAGCAAAACATGCATTCCAGTTTACCTGCTTATTCTGCATGAAGCCCTTAGGTCATTTTCTTTCTCCTGCTTCATAAGTGCACATAATATCTTATTTTTCTGTTGTTTTCAATGGAGGTTCTGCATTTTTTAGAATGTCAGCAGCATGGCAAGGTAATGAGTATTGTTTAAATGCTCTGATAGTTGAAGAAGTCTTTTCCAAAGGCAATCGGGTTTCAGCATATAACAAATAAAACATTAAAAACACATTATACAATACAAATTTACCCTGACTTTAAAAATGTTAAAGCTGTGCTCATAACTGAGCACTTCTGGAAGAGCACTAGAGTTTTCATCTGCACAAAAACAATTGAGTATACTATACTCAATATTAAGAGTTCAGTACATGTAACTGGCCATTCAGTTGGCCTCAAATAGCATTGTTTCCTAGTTCTCACATAAATTCCGTAAGTGTTAAACCCTAGTGAAAAACAGGCCATATCAGAACAAAATACAGACCATAATGTTGCAAGCCAAGACATCAGAAGTTTGGCAGAAAACAAAGATTGTGTACTATACTATAGGCTAAAGCCAGCCACACCACATTTCAACATTGTTCTTTACTGTATTTTCTATACTGTGGAAAATGGTCTCTGGTTCACAATGCATCACTGGATCCAAACATTTAAGAACTGTGTGTGTTGTGTACAACTGTGAGTTTAATGCACAACACACACAGTTCTTAAATTACAATCTTAAATGTCAATCACAACTGTCAATCGCGATGCCATTCCCTATTCTTATAGCATTAAATGACTGGCTAAAACTAGGCCCACACAGAATCTGCACACGCAGAAATCCGCAGATTTTTGGCCCACCATATCTATTTACTTGTGTGTAAATGTGTGTAAATTTCTATTTGTTCAATTATTCTATTTATTTAAATTAATTTCATTAATATTGTTATGATATAATAATAGTAATGTTAAAATGTTCATATGAGTTATTGACAATATAGTTTGCAAAGGCATGTCTTTTACTGAATATATTATATGAGAGACTTGCTTTGTTTAACCAATAAGTGGATTTAATTGGATTTGCATTGTAAACATTAAATAAAAGTTAAAAAAGGTTTTATTTTTTATTTAATTTATTACGTTTTTATTTATGATGCTCCTAAAATCATTCCGCATAAATCCGCAAAAATTTCAGCAGTAATAGCAAAAAATGTTAGGGTTCTCAGATTCTGTCTGGCCTTACTAAAAACATATTCCTTACATAAATGAACCCATATCAGCTTGATAACCAGTGCCTCAACTGACCAAAACCATTTTTGGGGAAATTTTACAGCAAGTGTAATTAAGTTTTTTTTAACAGTTAAAATACATGTAGCAGATGTAGCGACCTACATCTTTTTAAAATGTCAGAACATAAAATGCAGGATATACAGATTAGAAATGTATTCAACTCAACTCCAAAGAGAAATAAGGTATGTTTAATAGTAACATTTGTTAGTTTGACATGCATATTGTAAAATTTGCAGCTTATGTTTGTAATGAGGCAAAAAACACATGTAGACTGCTGAGTATAAGTGTTTAATGTACGTTTATGCTTTATGACATATCACTCAGCTCTTACTGTGATTTCCTCAGTTTATAATACTTGACTTTGGGCTACTTCAATAGTCAATGTTTTAATAGTCCTGCAGCTCATAAAATAAATGTTTCTCTGTTCTGTTTTTTTTTTTTTCACATTCTTGACTTTGTTTTTATATTGTCTGCACATCATTTTGATTTTGATTTCACCATAAAAAATAAAAGCTTACTTTAATGCCCTCCCTGTTTACCTCTAGTAGGCTGTGCTTGTTCTTTTGTGCATACAGGCCATTCTAGGACCGTGATCAGTGACCAGAACCTATTATTGCCCACATTTAAAACAACACAACTACACAACTACAGAGATTTCTGGAGCTTAACAGTGTTCATTAGGTTTTCCAATCAGGTTTTAAGGCAGGACCGGAGTGGGACTCCTTTTCAGTCCTGGAGTTTCAAGCCTCAGACCGGCCCACCCCAGTTCACGACTGACTATATTAAAATAAGGTCATTTCCAATTCAGTTTCTAATTACACTATCATGTCTTTTTTTGAGAAAACAGCTGCTTTAGAACTTCAAATGTTCAACAACCCTAACAGTATTATATGTCTTAACAATAAATATGAAAAAATAAGTTACTTAAACGAGGATCAAACCCGGGTCGGTGGCGTTGTAACCTACCGTGCTAACCACTAGACTACCATTAGGCTGTACATTGAAAGGTAACTCATTTGAGTTATATCATCATTAACCTGCAGGTTGCATCTTGCTCACGAGGCTGCGAGAAAATAGATAAAAAGAGCAGAGCTGCGGTAAAATAATAAATAAGAAGACTGTGGTTAAGTAAATAAATAAATTAATTTAAAAAGTGTGACTGCTGAGACCAACAGATTCTGGAGCTAGGGACACCGGCCCTCGCGGCCAAAAAACGGACCGGCCCACCGGGAATTCTCCCAGTCCTCCCGATTAGCCCTTCCGGGCCTGTTTTACGGCATATCATAGCACTGAGTTTGCACTTCTACGCGTGATGAATGACATTTTGTTTTAGGGACTCAGGGCACTCTAGGATTCTTATGCTTCTTGACCTTATTTCAGCTTTTGACGCTAGACCATGAGATCTTTATTTCCCATCTTAAGAAATTGGTGGGCATTCAGAGCTGTGCTCTTAAATGTTTTAGATCTTATTTGTCAAAAGAAGCTTTTGTGTTAATGTTGGTCAGACCTTTTCATCCTCCAGACCCCTGACATGTTGAATTTCGCAAGGGTCTAATCTTGGACCTATTTTCTTTTCTTAATATATTTTACCTAAAGGATCTTTTTTTTTTGTAAATATAAGGTGGCTTTTTATTTTTAAGCAGATGACACTCAGATTTATGTCCCTCTTAAAAATAATGATAAAAATGGGCTTGACCCCCTTATGAGATGTCTAATCGAGGTTAATTAGATGTCTAGCCAGGGTTACTTGGTTGTCGTCAATTCTCTTTAATTTCAATGAGGAGAAAACTGAGCTGTTTTGGTTTGGTGATCCTGCACCTCCGGAATTTGATAAGTTGAGCTATCAACTTATCAAAAATCGGTTGTTAGAAACCTAGGGTTTCAGTTCGATAGTGATCTGAAAATTAACAAACAAGTAAATTCAGTTGGTAAATCAATTTTTCTTCCATTTACGACAAGTGAAGTAATTTCTTTTAAAAACCTTGAGAAGGTGATCTATGCTTTTATTCAGGGAAAAGACTTGACTATTGCAACTCTTTGTATGTGGGTATTAGTCAAAATTCCCTGAATAGAATGCGATTAGTCCAGCTGTGAGACTTCTGACATGGACTTTCAGAGCAAGTATGAGCACATATCCCCAGTTCTTTCCTCTTTGGGCTGGCTGCCTGTTAGTTCACAGATGGATATTAAATTGTTATTTTTTTGGTGGTTTTTAAATCCTTAAATGATCTTGCACCACCTTATTTATCAGGTCCCCTACATGTATACAATCCTGGTAGGTCACTAAGGTCTTCTGATTAGTTTATTCTTTCTATACCAAGGTCCCGGTATAAGCGAAGTGGGGATCGGGCTTTTGCTGTTATCGCCCCAAAACTCCAGAACAAGGTTCCACCCCACATTAGACACACTTTAACATTATCTGTTTTTAAAAACAGAGTATGTACAGGAATCAGGGAGTGAAAGTCAATACCTTTATGGAGCTTTTTTAAGACTCTTTCCATACATTTTAAAACCTTATAACCAGTTTAGGTTTCAACTGGAAACATTGGTGAAATTTTAACATACAGTAAATTGACTAAATATTAATGTAAGAAGCTAATCGAAAACTAAAACATCATTCATATACTGAATAAAAATGTATTGAATCCAGCTAATTCAGCAGGTTGGTGCCTATAGAACTGTAGAAATAATGGTGTTGCCTTGATTACTGCAGTAAACAAAGCAGCAGGATGTCAAATCTAGCAGGATTTCATAGATTCATAAACTATACAGCATCCTGATATTCGCAGATTTAATTCAGATAAACTTTAGCATATTAACATACATAGCATAAACTAAAATAATAATGCATACAATACCTTGCAAAGTAGCATTTAAGACTATTTAATACTTTTTAAGGGTCTTAAATTTATCTTAATACTTTTTTAGATCCCGCAGAAATTAAAGCATTTCAAACTGCATCTTTGTTCTTTAGCATTTGAGCCTTTTTAATGTTGAGGGCTTTTATGCATGTAATGTAAGACTTTTTTTAATTATTGTTTACTGTGTTCAGCACTTTGGGCAATGTTGTGTTAAGAAAATTGTGCTATATACATAAACTAACAAAATAACTAACTAACTAACTAACTAAAACAACTTAAACAGTTGATAACAAAATCAGATCTAAGTAATAAATTAGAATTGCACTCTTTAAACATAGCCCAATTTAATTCATTACTCCTTCCATATCTACTAGTAGACTACTTTACATTGCAAGCTCTTCTTTGAAGACCATGCTACATGTAAAATCCCTGGGCTTCAAATTTCAACATTAGAGTTGTTTGTTGTCAGGTTTCCCTACAATTTAAGATGAGGCTCTTACACAGCTTTCCTCAATGCACAGTATGATTCATACCCATATCACAAATAGTAACAGTATGGATTACAAAGCAACGTAGGGGTCGTTCAAATCTAAGTCTTTATAACAAAGCACTTTTTTTATACTTTCTGCTCCAAATACATTTCAAACCAGCCTTAAATGACATCATAAATGGAAGTGTGCGTTTTAAATCCCTCATCCATGAAGATCAAACAGAATCGGAGGATGGCATAATGTCAAGAAAGTTCTCGCAGAAGTTCTCTGCACTTCAATATTGACTTTGCAAAAGCCAGAAGCTTGATTTCATCTCTTGGAGTGAGACGGCGTAAGCCTCGCGCACCTGATACAAACACTCGACTGTTTGAAGGTAAGGCACATCTGAGGAATCCACAACAAGGGAGTGCGAGAGTTTGAAGAAAACCTGCAGGTCACGCAACTCCAAATCTCCTGTTTGTTCTGCACGAGCAAACACTTTAAAAAAGCGCTAGTCTTCTAACAAGCAAACAGGGTGACGTGCCTTTCAAGCAGGCAAATAAGCGAGAGGTTTGATTTCCTTGAAACGGCAGCAAGTGCCTTTAGATGTGCTTATAGCGCTCTGCATTATGTGCATCACAATCCCAATGCTAATCACGAAACGTGCCGCAAGGCTCTCGAGAAAAACAACAAACAAAGAAGTGCGTGTTCAACCTTGAGGAACCACACTCAGAGGAGTAGCTTTCCAGAATAGATATTATGCTGAATCACCTTTTACCATTACAAATAAAATCATCAGCTACACATGGAGCAGTTTGTATTCTGTTGTTGTGTTGTTCTCTTGGGGAAACAGGTCATAGCTTACCGTAGTCGGTGACCGATTTTGGAGCCCTCATCTCTGTGTCTGTATTTCGCTTCTTGTTCTTTGATTTCCAGGCATGGTAGACCTTCAGACGACGGTGAAATTCTTCTCGGCAAGCTGCCAACAATTCTATATCTATAAGAGTGAGAGTTCACATAGTCAGTACAGCATTGTCAAACACAATGAGCCCAGTTTCATATTACGATTCATTTTATGTGCTCAGCTTCATGCTGAACATGAACAAGGTAAAACTCTTTCAAAGTTTATCTACTTTCTTTTTGTCTTTTTTATAGGTTTTTATCTTTTGTCTATCGTTTTCTTCTAATTGTTTGTTTACAGTGAATCATTCATTTATTCATTAACCTTCATCTTAGTCTCTGTTTCAGAGGTCGCCACAGCGAAATGAACTGCCAACTATTCCAGCATATGTTTTATGCAACGAATACCCTCCCAGTCGCAACCCAGTACTGGGAAACGCCCATACACACTCATTCACACACACATACCAATACACTATGGCCAATTTAGTTTATCAATTCACCTATAGCGCATATTTTTGGACTGTGGAGGAAACTGGAACACCTGGAAGAAACCCAGGCAAACAAAAACATGCAAACTACACACAGAAATGCCAACTGGTCCAGCCGAGACTCGAACCAGAGACCTTCTTGCTGTGAGGCGACAGTGCAAACCACTAAGCCATCATGTCACTGTTCACAATGACTCTTTTTCAACCTATTCAATGCACTTGTTCATTCTGAGGTTGTATTTACAGTACTTTATCATTGCTTTGGTTTTTAGGTCATGTAACTTACGGTTTTATTAAACAGGAACTAATTTTCTACACAAAATGAGACATTCATTCATTGATTTATTCTTTCTGAGTCAGTAAGTTATCATGTATTGTAAATTGTAACATCCAGTCTGCTTTGTGGATAACTTAAATGTAAAGCCTTCACTTCAAATGGCTTAATTCACTGGTACTTTGAGTAAATCATACTGAAACAAAATATTGCAAAGTAAACTTCAAATTGCTTCAAATTAAGTAAAACAAATATCAATGATGTATCAATAATGTTTAAAGGTCCTGTGAAGTGCTTTAAAATGTGCATTTTTATTTGATGTTTAATGCAATCCCAAATGAAACATGAAGAGAGGATGGGACAAAGTATAGAAAAAATATTAATCTTTCAATTCAGTTTATCTTTCTTTCCATAGAGCTTTTACAAAGTAGATTGTGTCAAAGCAGCTTAACATAGAAGTTCTAGAAGATTGAAACTGTGTCAAACCAGTTTTTAGTGTTTAATTTTAGTTTAAAAGAGTTCAAAATTGAAGTTTTAAAGAGTTGTGGTTTAATTGTCACTGCTGAAAGTCCAAACGCTGAAGCGCAAATTGATCTATGCGCAGCTCTACAAGTTCCAAACCAAGCAAGCCAGTGTTGAAAGTGGTGAGGAACAAACTTCACCAATTGAAGAAAGTAACCATAAAAATAGGGGTGTATTTACACCAGGCTGTTCGAATCGATTTAGTTGGCCCAGTTGGAAGAGGTGTGCCAAAGCGCAGTTCGGTTGGGCTTTGGAGTGGTACACTTGTACCAGAAAGTTTCCCAGAACTGAAGACGCGTCATCACTTTTAAGGGACTTGTTTCACATAGATTTATTAATCATTCATTCTTTTCAATGAAAGTAAACTGATATAGTTTATTAAAGAAACCTCTCGCTAGCTTGCTAATGTGTAATGATAATTTATGAGTGTCAAAAGTTGTGGATCTGTTCGGCAAAATATTGTCACTGCATCCAAAACGACAAAAAATAATACAAAATGAGATAATTAAAGCAATGTCCACTGTGCTGAGCGACAGCGCTTCTTGTCTGGTAACCTGAACCGTTGCATCATCAATTCATTTGTAAGTTGCTTTGGAAAAAAAGCGTCAGCTAAATGACTAAATGTAAATGTAAATCAACGACGTAAGTGTGCTCCGGCTTGAAAGGACAAATATAGTGTGAGTGCAGGCCATAGGGGGAGAGGGGAGGGGGACAATCGTGCTTCAGCATGGTTTATGGCAACTGTACCTAGTGTGAGTACACCCTTAAGCTAATAGCATTTTGCTTTTTTTAATCACAGCTCTGCCGTTGAGAGTAGTTGAGCTCAACTGCATCAAATGTGAAGCAACTTCACATTTGATGCAGTGAAGGGCAGGGCAGATACTAGACAGCATTTGATTGGTCATGATTTGATGAGAAACTGAAATATGAGGGGAAATGAATAAAAACGTTGATCCAAGCTACAAGCTTTACTTGTTAATTTTAGTTTTATATCTTTCAAAGACGAATTTTGTCACTGTTTAGCTAAACATTACTGATACTAACATCTACAAATATTTTTTTTAACTTCATGGGACCTTTAAAGTGAACAATGAATTGAATGTGAACTTTCATATACTTCACAAAAAACAGCCTGAGCATCTGATTTTGTATACTTCAGAAGGAAAACCACATTTGAAACAACACAAAAGCAACTAAATTATGACTTAATTTAGCATGAACTATTCCTTTGAGTCTAAACACCTAAAAATAAAACCAACATGACAGCCCAGAAAGTCGGCGAAGCAAAAAAAAAAAGTGAGTGAAGTCTAAATTAGCAGAAAATAAGACAAATAAACAAAGAGACTTGCAAATAAAAAGGAAGAATACATCATTAATTCACTTTTAAAATAATAATGGACTGAGAGTAGGCTTTAAAACCAGTCCCTCTAAAAAAAAAGCTGTATTTCCCCCATCTTCCACATAACGCATGTTAGTCCCCCATCTCCAAAATGACATGCTTTTTTTTTTTTTTTGCCAAGAGCGGCTTGAGGTCAGCAGGAAGTTCTGGGATCAGATTGAGAAGACTGATTGCTCTTACCACAGGAGGTGTTGATGGCGTCTCGCAGCTCAGCGTACTTCCACTTGCTCAGGTCGTACTTCTTCACCCCAGCTGCCACCTTGTTGGCCTGCACCTGCGCACCCCTGAGATTGCAGAGTGGAAGAACAATTTGGACTTTTTCTTAGCTTCATATTTCTCCACAGGCAAAGGCCCTGATGCATCTATTAAGCTCCCGTTACCAGCTGCTAAACGTTCCCTAGGCCACAGCACAATCAGACAATTAATTGGCCTTCTGCTTACGTAGAGATACATTCTCTCTGAAACTTGTAATGACATGGAAATAGCACGGATCATGCCAAATTAACACCTCACTGAGCAAATTAGATGCAGCCTTGGCAACACTGAGGTTGCAGCGCTGAGGGTGGTTAATGGCGGTTAACGATGGTTAATGCTAAGCGATAGGGAGGCACACATGTGAGCTCTGTAAGGGTTTCTGCAGGTGGAGCAGGATCACATTAAGCCCAGGCTCCCACAGTAAACCAGTCTGAGGAGGGAATGTATTTTTACTGAAGCCTTTGGGGCAATGGGCACAGCATCAGAACCCTGGAGCTCCGATTCTAATCCTGATTGCATTATCCTCATTTGACTGTGCAAAACTTGTTGTGGATGCATGGAAAAGTGTTTTGGGAGGTTGTGTTCTTAGAGGTTGTTATCTATCCTCTTTTCCGTTATCTGTTAAGGGGTAAAGAGAAGTTTGAAATACTTGAGCAGCCTGAGTAGGAAACATCTCAATGCGAGCCCCACTACTAAAAGTAGCATATTTACATATGTGGCACAGGTTTTCATTTCGATATCAAATTAAAAGTATAATTAAAATGACAGCTGTGAGAAGTCTGCTCCTCAATGAAAATGAGCAGAAGTTTGCTCAGGCTTTTCAATGCGCAACTCTAGGCTTGTGAAATAAACCATGTTTATTTTTAAGATGGCAGTCAGCCGTTGGGCAGTGTCAGGCTGTCGGTGAGCGTCTGTCAAGCTATTTTGACATCTCGCTGGGCTCACTTCTTAAGCCTCTTTCACAGTATGAGCAACTTGCAGCTGCAAATCGACAAGCGACCGTACATTTCAACTGAGAGTGAGCAACTTCCGGCAACCACTGTCTACGAAATCAACAGCGACTGTTGGTAACCAGGTGGACAACATGACAAAGTTGAGAATCCTTCAACTTTATGTGAATGACATTACCAAGTTGTGGGTTAAAGCATATTAAAAAAAACAACAAAAAAAAAACAGGCTTATTGTACTGTTGAGTTTTACCATGTTTAAATCTATTTAGCTAAATTCCAGGTCTGGCAAGAGCACTTTTAGCTTAGCTTAGCTGTACTACTATTACCTTTGCTGCTGTACGATGGCTGCAGCAGGCACAATGATTATACGGTGCCTGAAAATAGTCCCTATCTATTTAACTAGCGCTGCATAATATCATCGCGCCTGATGATTTATGCTAAGTTAAGGATGAATGGATTCATGAATGGTAAAATTCAACTGTTTAACTCTAGGTACCAAAAAAAAGGTGGAGTGTTAAGTTAAAAACTGTATTTAACAGGTTGCTGGCTTGTTGCTGGGTGGAAGCTCAGGTATTACTAGGTGGTTGTTGTTTGTTTAATATTATTTTAGGGTGCTTTACATGGTTATTCACAGTGTTTATTGGGAGCAATGTTTGGTTGTAGCGTTGCAAAGTAAATGTTGGGATTTTCTGCTGTATCATGGCTGCAGCAGGGGCAATGATATTATGCAGTGCCTGAAAATAGTCCCCATATCCCAAAAGCTAGAGCTTTTGAAGGCAATAACATGTTGTGGATTAAAGCATGTAAAAAAAATATATATATCATTTTTTATTCATTCAGCTGACATCTAGGTCTGGCGAGAGCACATTAGCTTAGCAGACCATTGCTGCTGTACCATGGCTGCAGCAGGCACAATGATATTTAGCAATGCCTGAAAATATCATTGCAGCCGATGATTTATGCTAAGCTAGAGCTAAGAGAGCCACTAGAGCTAAAAGAGATTGGCTGAATTGATTAAAAATTGGTAAAACTCAACTGTTTTACTATAGGGGACTTGAAAAATTAGTATATTTTTCAAAAACGCTCCAGTGTTAAGTATTACTAGGTGGTTGTTGTATGCTTAATACTCTTTTAGGGTGCTTCACAGTGTTTATTGTGAGCAATGTTTCATTGTAGTGTTGCAAAGTAAATGTTGGGATTTTCTGCTGTATCATGGCTGCAGCAGGCGCAATTCAGGTAGTACCTGAAAATAGTCCCCAAATTCCCAAAGCTAGGACTTTTGATGACATTAACATATTGTGGGTTAAAGCATTTTTAAAAAAAATTGGGCTAATTTTACTGTTGTGTTTTATCACTTTAAAATCCCTTTAGCTGACCTCTAGGTCTGGAGAGAGCACATTAGCACATTAGCTCCAGGTCTGGCAAAACCACTTTTAGCTTAGCTTAACAGACCATTGCTGCTGTACCATGGCTGCAGCAGGCACAATGATAATATGCAGTGCCTGAAAATAATCACCATCTAGGTAACTAGCAATGCGAAGTATTATTTCGCCTGATGATTTATGCTAAGCTAAGCTAAGAATGCTTCCTAAGTACTGTATTTAAAAGGTGGCTGGCTTGTTGCTGGGTGGAAGCTCAGGCATTTCTAGGTGGTCGTTGTATGCTTAATACTCTTTTACGGTGCTTTATATGATCATTCACAGTGTTTATTGGGGGCAATGTTTTAGTTGTAGCGTTGCAAAGTACATGTTGGGATTTACTGTGATTAAGGTCAATCGATTATTGTGAACCTATAGTATAGTTTGCTTTTTCACAATCTGAACAGAATTTCTCCTTACCCTCAATAATGTTGTGAGGAATAATAATGACGCTATAATAAGCAGCACTTTTATAACCTTAGGAGAGACTTTTGTTTGATTAGGTGACTTCAGTAAGCTTCCCATTCCCAACCTACTTGAGAAAGATGTGCAATCTCACGAGCCAAAGCATTTCGACAGAAGACAATTATTCCAGTACCCGAGGCCAAGAATTAAAGTCATGAAATGATGATGTCACTCTACAGCCTTAAAGCCAGCATCCTCATATTAAAGCAGTGACAGGAGTCCCAGAAGAGACGGAGGGCTGTCAGCGCGAGTGGTGAGTGTGTGTCTGGGAGGAGCTCTTGCATGGCTGAACATGGTGACGCTGGATGTAGGGACACTCTGTCGACTCTGACAGCTGTGAAGAGCAAAGCTGCTTAACGGAGACCCTGTGAGAGAAGTCACTGAACCAGCAACCCTGCTGATTAACCCACTCATACAGGTGTAAGTGGAGTGCTAGCACAAACACACACAGCAACTGAAGAGAAATGTCAAGTGTGGTGCTGGAGAGGTTACTTATCATTCACAGCAGCTCAACCTCAGCGTTTTAAAAAGTACATTAAAAAAACTAACTACTTTAAAGTTTTCTTTTACACTTTAGTCACACTTATAATGTATCATTACCGAGTTATATTTAACATCAACCCAAGTGGCATATATTTTAAAGACCGCAAGTACATTTTTATAAGCTGTATATTAAAAATCCAAGTTTAGATGATTAGAAAAGTACATTACTTTATCACTGAAAAGTTTAGAATACACTGACCGGACACTTTATGGGGTACACCTTACCAATACTATTGACCTAATCCTTTGTGGCATAGATTTAACAAGATACTGGAAATATTCCTCAGAGATTTTAGTCCATATTTACATGATAGAATCACGCAGTTGCTACAGATTTGTCGGTTGCACATCCAGGGGAATCTCCCCTTCCACCACATCCCAAAGGTGCACTATTGGATTGAGTTCTGGTGACTGTGGAGGCCATTTGAGAACAGTGAACTTATTGTCATGTTTGAAAAATTATTCTGAGATGATTCACGCTTTATGACATGGAGCGTTATCCTGCTTAAAGTAAATATCAGAAAATTTGTACACTGTGGTCATAAAGAGATGGACATGGTCAGCAACAATACTCAGAAAGGCTGTGACGTCGACACAATGCTCAATTGGTACTAATGGGCCCAAAGTGTGCCAAAACAACACTATTACATCGCCACCAGCAGCCTGTACCTTTAATACAAAGAAGGATAGATCCATGCTTCCATGTTGTTGATGCCAAATTCTGACCCTACCATCCGAACCATCCTGAATGTTGCAGCAGAAATTGAGACTCATCCAACCAGACAATGTTTTATCAGTCTTCTATTGTCCAATTTTGGTGAGCCTGTGTGAAATGTAGCCTCAGTTTCTTGTTCTTAGCTTACAGGCGTGGCACCCGGTGTGGTCTTCTGCTTCTGTAGCCCATCCACCTCAAATGTTCGATGTGTTTGGCATTCAGAAATGCTCTTTTGCGTACCTCGGTTGTAACAAAGGTTTTTTTAAATTGTTTACTGTTGCCAGTCTGGTCATTCTTCTCTGACCTCTGGCATCAACAAGGCATTTGCACCCACAGAACTGCCGCTCATTAGATCTCAGGAGATCAGCAGTTTCTGAAATACTCAGACCAGCCTATCTGGCACCAACAACCGTGCCACGTTTAAAGTCACTTAAATTCCCTTTTTTCCCTACTCTGGTACACGGTTTGACCTACAGCAGATCGTCTTGACCATGTCTACATGCTTAAGTGCATTTCGTTTCTGCCATGTGACTGCCTGAAATTTGTGTTAACGAGCAGTTGGACAGGTGTACCTAATAAAGTGACCAGTGGGTGTATCAACAACAAAAATATTTCTAATGTTATACAATATATATATATATATATATTTTTTTTAAATAAATATATTTATACTGCATTTGTGTTGCTTTATTACAAGTCAAGGGCATTATGAGAGTCAAAATAAACATACAGGCAAAACTAAATTAAAATGCGTGACTTCTGATTATACTGTATACTAAGGGCTTATGAAATGAAACTATTAATCTAGCAAGAAAATGAACAAAAAATCACAACAATAATTCCACAGCCCTGCCAAGTAGTGCTTCATGACAGCTTCTTTTTCTGAGACATCACATCCAAACTGAATATTTATTTGTGAATTTAAGTGAAATCAAGAATCTACACTGTAAACAAAAAACGAAAATTTGCTGTTATATTATTCTGCAATTCATGTTTAAATTTTTCCCTCCATTTATTTATGCTTTTGAATTGCATTATGTGACCTTGATCTTTTTTCCAACAATTTTTAACCTTGAGAAGTCTCAACAGAGACTCAATGCCTTTAACAGAGATCGTAATTTCTAATTTAACGTAACCTCTTTGGTTTGTTTTATTTCTATGATAAAAAAAAAGCACAGTAAAATTAAAAGTTTCAATTAAATGTTTGTAAATGAATTAGATTTTTAAAAATACAAAAATACTGATGTAATAAGGACAATGCAGAAGACAGCGGTGCGCAAATCAAGCCAAACACAGGAGCAGCTTGACTAGTGTAACTTTATTCTGTTGTTTTTAACTGTAATAAGTGCATTATGAAATTAAAAAATTTAAACTGCATTAGGTTATATAAAGCAATGTTTTATAGTTATTTTTATAAACTAAATAAATCAGTAAATTATTCATGGCAAATTACTTAAATGGGTTTGGTATATTTACCCACCATACTCGATCAAGTTTGGTCTTTGGCTCTTCACTAGAAAAAGTTTGGCCACCACTGGCTTTAAGTGATATTGTCTGGGTTGCTGATGTAAATTACGGTGGAAAAACCTTGAAATAAACCGCCAGTACATTTTCTGTTAGATTGCAAATTAATTTCTCTATATATTATTTCTTCTACATATTTCAAACAACTGAAATGTCAATAAAAGTCCTTTTGTTAAACTGTACAGTTGAATGTTTAACATCAAAAGTCGAGGTCCCAAAGCAAAGATCAAGGTCCCATAATGCAACTCACAACTGTAAATTAATGGAAAACAAAAAAATATGGAAACTGTTTATTAACAAATATTTTTGCAGTGAAGAATGAGCACACGGAACTGCTATTTTGATGAAAAATTCAACATATACTTCAGTACATGTCCTCCATCAATGCTTTAAACCAAAAAAGCATGAATTCATGTGTCAGTTTGCAATCATCAATATGGGTCAGACTATTAAGAAAGTGCTCAAGACCATTTAGTAAATTTAAGGGTACTATTGCTGTAAATATTGTTCACTTTCTTGTATCATTTTGCTTCAGTGGATCTTTACTGTGATGATTTTGGTCAGTAAAAATCTGTCAGTAGATTTTTACTTGCATTATATAAATAAGACATTTAATCTAAAAATCTTCTACTTTGAAAAAAAAAAGCCACCTACATCCTGAACATCCTAAAAGTGAGTAAATTTAACAGCACTTCTTCAGTTTTGAGTGCACTCTCCCTTTAGGCAGCCTTTCAAGTCGTTTCAAACATTGATGAGTAAACAATAGTAGCTGAGACAATGTAACCATAATTTGTTTCCAATTGCCACTTGGTTTAACATTTTTACAAAGCAACAGCATTCATACATTTTAAGCACCTCCTAAAACATTCATTATAAAATAAAATATGCAAAATTCAGCTAAAAAGCTAAACAAATCAAGTCTCAAGAGTAAATACTTTAGTAATTTAGTTGGATATGTACTACTACTTTTGGATAATTACTCCACAGCACTGCTAAACTGCCATATGGGAAACTTCCTAAGTGATGTGCGGAGAAGACCAAACAGACTGATGGTTATTTTATTGTGACAGATTTCCTTCTGCTATGATCTAATTGAAACTGATGACTCCATTTGACAGCACTAGAAGAATCATAAACACTGCAACAAAACTCTATTTCCCCCTTTTAAAGCAACATTTATCAGTCAACACTAAAAAGTCGAGATTTCCTGTTTGAGCACCATCATCCAGAGCTCAAAATGTTCATGCTGAGAGCTAGCAAATAATACTCACAAGCAGGTGAAGACTGCAGTGTTGGTTAGTAAAAAATAAATATATACACACTGCCTGTCCAAAAAAACGATAAAGTCACACTCTAACATTTTGTTGGACCTCCTTTGGCTTTGATTATGAATTACTTATTATGAATTTGAGTATCTGCCATTGCATCGTTTCACTATTTTTCTGCAACGTCAACAACATTTATTCTCATCCAGAGTTGGATTATTTTTTCACCAATAGCTGATAGTCTTCTCCAGCACATCCCAAAGATTCTCGTTAGGGTTAAGTCTTATGAATTCAGGCATTTTCTTCTTTAACTATATGTCTGTGTCATCCGGGGGAAAAAAATCCATTGATGGAACAACCTGGTCTTCAGCATATTCAGGTAGTCATCTGACTTCATTCTTTGGGCACTTATCATTGCTGAATGTTGACCTGATCAACTGCTGGATCTCCAGACCACAGAACTGCACCCAGAGGCTTTTATGGTAGCCACTAAACATGATGGGTGCATCACTTCATCTGCCTCTCTTCTTACCCTGAAGCAACCGTCACTCTGGAACAGGGTAAATCTAGACTCATCTGACCGCTAGACCCATTTCCAAGTCCCTTAAAGTCCAATCTTAAAGTTTTCTACTAAATTGAAGTCTTTTTTTCCAATTAGCCTCACTGGAAAGTGGTTTCCTTAAGGCTACACAGCTGTTTTGTCTCAATCTTTTGAGTTCCCTTCACTTTGTGTTTGGGGAAATGCTCATAATTTCATAATTAAACATAGCCTACTGAGTTCTACTGTTATTTTTTATGATTTTATTTCACTATAAGTTTGAATCTTTCTAAATTATAATCCATTTTTTTTTTTTTACTTCAGCAATCTCCTTTAATGTTTTCTTTGCTTGACGCATGCCAATAATTCGCCCCTACTAAAACAGATTAACATCTTCTCCACAATCCAGGATGATCATGACTGTTTAAGAAATGACAAGCTGCTCTCTGCATCAATTAGGGTGAAATAACTTGTTAGCAGCTGAAGCACAATCATCCATGTAGGGCTGGGCCAATAAACGGTATTATATTGAATCATGATAAAAAATTTGTCAATAACATTGATACGATCTGTTTTTACTCTATATTGATCAAAGAGCTAATCACACAGCAGAAATGAGTAACAATGGCAATGTAAAAGTGTGTTGATATTAGAGTGTGTTAATATGTATCGCCCAAAAATATGTTATGCCATTTAGTAATTTTCTAATACTCTAATTTTTGTGGCTTTAGTGATTGTTCTTTTAAATCTGGAAGCATTAACAATGTACAGTGCATCCAGAAAGTATTCATAGTGCTTCACTTTTTCCACTTTTTTATGTTACAGCCTTATTCAAAAATGAATCAAAAAATTATTTTATTTCCTCAAATTCTACACACAATACCCCATAATGACAATGTGAAAAAATTTATTAAAATTAAAAACCTGAAAAATCACATGTACATAAGTATTCACAGCCTTTGCTCAATACTTTGTTGATGCATCTTTGGCAGCAATTACAGCCTCAAGTCTTTTTGAATATGATGCCACAAGCTTTGCACACCTGTCTTTGGAAATTTTTCCCCATTCCTCTTTGCAGTACCTTTTAAGCAGAACCTTTTGCCTTTTGGTAAATTCCAGACGGACAGTGGCTTCCGTCTGGCCACTCTACCATACTGGCCTGATTGGTGGATTGCTGCACAAATGGTTGTCCTTTTGTAAGGTTCTCTTCTCTCCACAGAAGAACGCTGGAGCTCAGACAGAGTGACTATCGGGTTATTGATCACCTCCCTGATTAAGGCCCTTCTCCACCGATCACTCAGCTTATATGGTCGGCCAGCCTTAGGAATAGTCATGGTGGGTCCAAACATCTTTCACTAACGGATGATGGAGGTCACTGTGCTCACTGGAACTTTCGAAGCAGCAGAAATTTTTCTTTAACCTTCCCCAGCTTTGTGCCTTGATACAATCCTGTCTCGAAGGTCTACTGACAATTCCTTTGTCGTCATGCTTGGTTTGTGCTCTGACATGCACTGTCAACCCTGAGACCTTATATAGACAGGTGTATGCCTTTTTAAATCATGTCTAATCAACTGATTTTACCGCAGGTGAACTCCAATTAAGCTGCTGAAACATCTCAAGAATGATCAGTAAAATTTAAATCTTCGAGACAAAGGCTGTCAATACTTATGTACAAGTGATTTTTTCAGTTATTTAGTTTTTTATATATATTTCAAAAAATATTTTTTTACATTGTCATTATGGGGTATTGTGTGTAGAATTTTGCAGAAATAAATGAAGTTAATCGATTTTGGAGTAAAGCTGTAACATAAAAAATGTGGAAAACTTGAAGCACTATGAATACTTTTCGGATGCACTGTACGATGCCAACAGTCAGTCGGCGAGTAAACAAATAAATAAAAATACATAGGCATGTGCGTATAGACATATAACGTAATGCTGTACAGTAACGTTTCATTTGTTTGTTTCAGTTGTCTTCATTTTAATCGTTTCGTGATGATTGTGATGATTCGATGGTGTGGTTTATCTGCCTGCCTGATTCCCACTGAACTGGGCAGGTTGTGTGACATTTGATTCGGGGGAAGTTCTGGGGGCGGGGTTTGTGTGATTCGCTGCAAGCTTCTAGCCCGACAGAGGAAGCGTGACATGATTTTGGCCTTACTGTTCATGCTCCCGGGCTAATGGCACGGACCGGCCCGATAAAAGCCCTGGCTCTAACTGGCTCGGCAGTAGAAACGCAGCTAATGGGAATCTAAAAGTGTGCTGATATTAGAGCTGTACTGATTTTTCGCCAACTGAAAATGCATCTGCCCAAAATATGTTAAGCCATTTAATAATTTTCTAATTTTTGTGTCTTTAGTCATTGTTGCAGTACTCTTTTAAATCTAGAAGCATTAACAATATATCGAAAATAATTTAAAGATTGTATTTGTCGCCATATCGCCCATCCCTACATCCATGTAGTAATTATCCAAAAGGAGGCCTATTTGCTTATAGGTAAATTCAGGTGATGATTTAGTTTTTTTTTTTTTTTTTTTTTGGACGGGCAGTGTATATATATATACTTTAATATATTGTATATTTTGCAGCAAATGGAAATTTGGTTTCTATTTTATCTGTTATAGCACAAACAGAGATAGGATATAAGGTTGAGATAGAAAAACTCTTTTAACAGACTCTATGTTCTTGTTTTCAAGGATGTTTTCTCAATAATGAGTTTGATGATTCTTTGATGGTTTGGAGATAAAATAGATCATTCTCAGACCACTAGATATGACATTGATCCTTTTTTGAATGTGCATTTATGGTGAAGTTTGTGCTCACCATTCAAGCTAAATAAACGAATAAATAATAGATCTGTTAGAAAGTAAGTTTATCCACAAATGTTATTCAAAAGCCTCACAGTTTATCATTTATGTAGAACAAAAAAGCTATGCCAATGTTTAATATTTACATATTTATCCATTTGTTTAAAGTCTGATCAACAAACACCCACAAGAACCCTACACCCCCTCCCCCTCCCAAAAACCTCTAAATCTACAAACATAACCACATGCTAGTTCTCTATTTAATCCAAGAGTTAATTCATGTATGAAGTATTTAGGTTAATATGAACACTAAGAATTAGCCCATTGTTTACTGTGACTTTCTAAGGGTAATCTGCTATATCTAGGTTGTGGTGAGATTAGGGGAACAGGACGTGACTGTGGGTGAGTGTGGTTAGATTGAATGAAGTGGAAAACTGGATAAAAAAGGTTTCTTAATAGGTCTTACATCTCTGTGAAGAACCAAACACCTGTGGTAGCATCTCTAAAATGGAGATGAAGCACAAACAAGAGGTTTTGGATGACAACACGCTCCTCTTAGCACCTTGTTAGCATGTGTAATAAACAGTAGAACAACCTTTTATTTTATTATACACAAAGTAGGAACAGGTGACAATTCTTTGTCCACTTTCATTAACTAAATGAAATATGACTCCCGAGTGCTGCACCGCAGGCGACTCGTGTTTCTGTTTACCTGCTTTTGTAGGCGCACCAGTTGGCCACAGTAAAAATGATTCATGGCATTTATGTAACGCTGTCTGGCAGTACCTTGTTCTTTGTTTGTTGTTCTGTCGCCGCTCGAGACCATACGGGCTCTTTTCAGATGGAAATCTCCATATAAAAATATCTGTGATTTATGTGTGTTTCGTGAATGGTAACCAGGGATGCAACACGGCGTGGAGTCTTTCTTTGTTTGCTTTAACCCGTTGATGCTGTTTGAGATGTGGATTTTATTATTTAAATATAATCTGCATGTGTGTGTGTACCTGCGCAAGATGGGATCCATCTGGGCTTCATCCTGGATGAGTTCTGCCTCGTTCTGAGCGATCCTCATGGCCAACTCTCTGTCCCTCCTCTCCTGCTCCAGAATGGTCTGTCTCTGAGTCTCTTCCTCCCGGTCCAATGCCAGCTGCATCTCAAGTTCGGCCTGGAATAAGCATACATCACCACAAATCAATAATACACGCACACACAATTCCTGACACCTTCGGCGGTTTCCACACCTGTGTCTTCGTTCAGTTCCAACTGGATGGCACCAAACTGAGACACGGGCGCACAAATGGATGTCGGTGGGGGTGCTGAGAGTAATGACCACAGATTTGAGCTCAGAGCATTGAACTGTGAGAGGCCAAAGAAGAATTTGAATGAGGCTGACACCATCCCTGTTTAAAAAGACTTTCGGATGCTTGTTTGCTGGTGTCTTCAAGCAAAACCTTCTTTGTGGACCACTTTCAAAGAATTTGTCATCGTCACCAGTTTTGCTGGTGAGCATCCAGCTTGACCAAAATTAAAATGAGGACAAACCAGTCTAACCAAGAATAGAAAAATAATAGGGATGTCCCAATTGGGTTTTTGTGCCTGAGTCATTTGATTTTGAGTATCTACCGATAGTGAAACCCAATCCGATACTTCTATAATACATTTTAAAAAAAGAATAAAGAGTGAAGAAACAGATAAAGGATGTTCCTTATTTTTTATTTAATCCACCCTATTTTAACATTTAAAAACTCTGTTAACAAATAGTATGTCTGTGAAGTTTGAACAATCAACTATTAAGTAACATCAATTCTTCACTTTTGGACTTTAGTGCAACAGTAAATATAAAAAAATATAATATAAAAAAAACGATTAGCACCCCAGCTTAAAATACCCAGCAGGCAATCCCAAGTTTATTTATCTCACAGTTTGCTAAGGCAATGTTGTCATCATCAACTTTTTAATAGACTGATTTCACCAACCGCCATTTTTAAAAGCGAAATTGAGGCTCTGGTGGGTAGAAACCCGGAGGAATCGTTGAGAGTTACATAGATACGTTGTGCAGCTGGCTGTATATCTTATCAGCGAAAAGAAAGTGACACAAATTTAGAATTTCACTTCCTTTCGAGTGACCCGAAGGTCCATTCTGAATGAATGGTAAAAATAAAACAGACATTAGAGTTCATTTTCAGAGTTAAGGGGAAATGGCATTAGTTAGCTAATGGTTTCTTTCCCAAACAAACAAATAGGCTAATTAATGATAAGCTGCTTTAAAACTTCAAATGTTCAACAACCTTACAGTTTTATATGTCTTAACAATAAAAATGAAAAAAAAAAAAACGTACCTTGGTCAGGATCGAACACAGATCCGACAGCGTCGAAGTGCAACGTGCTGACCACTAGACCACAATGGCACTATTAAACTGAGTGGCCGGAATGATATTTACATGAGCACTACCCTGCAGGCTACATTTTGCTCATAGGCCTGCGAGACAATAAATAAGAAGAGCGGAGCTGCGGCAAAATAATGGATAAAAATAGTGAGGCTCTGGTTAAATAAATAAATAAATGAAAAAAAAGTGCGACTGCTGCTTTCTCCGTTCACCATGCTGGAGAGGAACAGTCTGCGCAAATGTAACTCAGAGTGATTGTCATCGATTACAGCTCTCATCTGATTGGCTGAAAGGTACGAGTTGCCCTGCCTCTGGCAGGAGAGTCTCAAAAATACACACACACGTATCCAGGGGGAGTCGTACGTGAAAGAGGATTTGCACATTCTCATTCAGGATGAACTCGCAAGTTTTAAACATTCAAAACTTTTTGTACACTGTTATACATCTGCAAATAGTGTTACGCATTTGTTAAACGTATTTTATGAAAATGTATTTTTATTTTGTGCACGTGAAACTTTTTTGTGAATATAAATAAATATTTTACGCACGTGAATTTGATTTTATGCACGTGAATTTGGCTACGCTTGTGTACATCGTGTCTTTTGCGTGAATTATTATTGAGTCTAATCTGTCTCCATAGTTCACAGCTGTTCCAGCATTAGCTCATGACTAATCATCAGACGATTCCTAACTCACTATAAATATTATAGTTTTCTTATCTCAATATCTTCGTCTTGAAGAACGATCTCAATATCGCAATGTCAGATTTTTCCAGTATCGTGAAGCCCTATTACATAGTATCTGCTTTTCCTACTAAGGGGGTCAATGGTTACCGATTTTCAGCTTTTGATGGTTAAAGAATTTCAGCTTTCTTTAAAATATCTTATTTTGTGTTCAACAGAAGAAATTTTAAGAACTTTGCATATAAATCAATTACTTAATTTTTAGGCAGTGCTCACTTTTTTTAAGTCAACTAATCGTTGTAGAAGCACTTAGTTTACTTATATTTTATGTAAAGCCAACCAATCGCATTTTACAGAATAAAAAAAAAAGATCTCAGCAAGGCTGGGGGTTGTTTTTCTGTTAAAATATGGACAGGACATACTGAAGGACTGCTTATTTTTTCTAAATTACTTTTAGTTTACATCACTGGCATGAAATACGATGTTCTACATGTTGGAAGTGGAAGAACATTCTCATTCTAAAAAAATATCCCCAAAAAAAGAATATTTTACTGGTTTCCAGAAAGCGAAAGATCATTTTAAAAGCAAACACTTGCTAAAACCTGATTTTGCTGACTTTCAGGAAGGCAGCGAGAAGCTTTTTGGTCATAACATTTCTCAACATGAGAGCATGTTTAAAGCAGGCTACAGAATTCCCTCAATCTCCTCATGCAGTGGCGTCTGGTACATCTGAGGGAAGAGAGATTAGCAGGGTGGCCCTGCCCCAGACACACCGCAACCCATCTAAAGCACTGCCCACTGAAAGGATATTAAGCCATTACGCTCCTGCTGAGTGCTAAGGTCTGATTAGCTGTATAATCGAGGCTGTACTGCAGCCAGCCGGTCAGGGATTCTACGTCTAGACTGTGTAAAATGAAAAATAAATAAAAAAAACTAATGAAATGGACAGCATGGTTTTAAATGTGTAAGGACAGTCTGGGACATAGTCCAGCCGCATGGTCCAAAAGCACAGGTCACAACAGAGCAAAGGAGCGACTGAAGTGCGAAGCTTTTTCATCACAAAAACCTCACAGAAAGAAGAATGAAGCAGGCGCTATTCTGGAAAAAGCCAGACTGAAGTTGAATACCCTTATATACAAAGACATATACAAAGACACAGATATTGAGGGTTATTTCACACACTGGTCATGATAAATCTGTGCTATGAATCAAACTGCTAAAAGCAGGAGAGATGTGGTGGAAAACAGAGTGATGTATTATGGCCGAAAATAACTGTGATAAAGATTTTATAAACAGGGTGACAGCAGTCTCTGAGTGAATAGCAAATGTTTTCTGTTGCAAAAGGTCTTCAATTTATTCAAGGACTTAAAGATAGCTTTGAAGCTAAAAGAAAGATTTGTTGTTTTTAAGCCAAGGTAAAAGAATAAATTTAACTGAGCAAGGCCAAAAAAAGGTCAACGAAATTAACAAGACTGCATCGCAAATTTAAGATAAGGGGCCAAAAAACAGTTCTGCACAATTAAACGAAAACTTTCCAGATCAAAGAATAATGTGAAAAGTAATTACATTTCTGTCCATGTTGCATCAAATTACTTTTCACACTATTTTTTTTCTTGCAGCTTTGAACATTACGACCATACACTGTAAAGAAACAGCATGTTTTCAGAAGAGCTTAGAGGCAGGAAAACATCTTTTAATTTGGCTCTAGTCATTCGATTATATAAAGAGAGAGCAAACCAATGAGCTTCACTTGATTACTTCACTCACGCTTGATTATCACAAAGGTTTCAAATTTTACTGAATAAATTACATAAATGGGCAATCAGAGGTATTAATATTAGTCACATGAGTGTAAAATCACAGTCAAAAAGCAGAAAACTCAAAACACTATCTTTGACAATCCACATCTTTGTAATACGACGTCCCAGGCAGTGTATGATTGGTTACAAACTTTCCTAATGAGATTACAACAATGACATATTTTAAGTTTTAAGTTTGCTGTATTGTATTTAAGTGTGGTTTATTTATACACTAATTTCGAGAGGATCGCGTGCTTATCATCAACACGGCTGGCACCTTATTAACTCCGTAATCTGCCCTATTAGATGATTACGAAAGCATTTTAAATAAGCAGAGTTTTTCACTCCAGTTATCTTTTTCTTGAAGCTCCCCCCCTTCCACCCCTACTTCCCACCCTTTTTTTCCGATAGGGCGACACAGTGGTCCAGTGGCTAGCACTGTTGCCTCACAGCAAGAACATCGCTGGTCCAACCTCGGTCGGTTGGCGTTTATGTGTGTAGTTTCCATGTTCTCCCCCTGTTCGCATGGGTTTCCCCCGGGTTCCTCCCACCATCCAGAGACATACACCATAGCCAATCGACTAAACCAAATTATCACCCAAGACAACCTTAGTTTACACTTCTCACACGACGACAAGCAGGGGAGTTCTCGAGATCTACCTGAGATCGAACTCCCCTCTGGGAGGGAACCCCGGGCTCGAGGATAGTACAAGCTCAGGGCTTCCTCCTGGGACAGCATGCCAATTACGCTTTATTTATTATCAGCTAAGTGTGAACTCTTGAAAATGTATTTGACTGAAAATGACACCATCATTATATACTGTAGCTCTCATCTGATTTCAGCACTCCCTGAAGTGGCATAAAGTAATGAAATGACTATGATTGACCGTGAAGGTCATCAGTTCACTGAACTCACCGCTATTTACTGAGTGTAACCACAGATACTGGGACACTAGAGCGTTTTAGAGCAGCGATTCATCAGCCGATCGCTTGTATGTCAGCTTATAGACAAACCAGCTAATCAACATGACTAAAATGCTCCAGTGTCCAGTGTCCAGAGTTCAGTGAACTGACGACCTTAACGGCCAATCACAGTCATTTCTGTTGAGTGAATAAAAAGAAGGGTAAATCAGCACTGTTTAAGAACATGCTCAGTAGCACTTAAATGTTAGCGGGAAATGGACATTTTTAAAACGTCAATATCGAGTGGTACCGAATTCCAGTATCGTGACACTAGAAGGACGCGGTGCTGGATTAGCATCTATGTTAATCCTGTAACATCATTCCTATTTGAGAATGTAATCCATACCTAATATCTACTCTTAAACCTAACCCTAACTTTATAGTATTTTTAAAATCAGATAACAATTATGTAGAAACACATAAGGTGTTAGCTGTAAGCCTAAACTTAACATATACTGTAAATATATCCCTTAAATGTGATTGGCTGAAAGGAATGTTGTTCCTGGATCAACATACTGTAGATGTTAATCCAGGACTATGTCCTACTTGGTAAAATCCCAGTAACTATAAATTGTATTGCCTTCCTTTCACTTCAGAATGATATGACATGGTGCATAAGTGCTTATATAAACACATTGAACACTGATATTCAGCTTTTAAATGTGTTAGATGCCACATTACAAACATGTTGTGCAAAAACACATATCAACAGCTGAATATCAGTGTTTAATGTGTTTGTATAAGCACTTATGCACCATGTCATATCACTCAGCTCCTGCTGTGATTTTTCTGGAGTGAAAGGATGGCAATAAACTTTATAAACCTCATCTTTATCTAGAGGTTGATATTACTCCCAGCCTGTTTTATCATATCCATTATACATAGTTTCAAATTACAATCTAAATACATATTTTTGTCAAGTACAATTACAATTTAGCCTATATTTCATTCACAACATAACTCCAGATCAACCTTTAATTTAATGTCTTTCCTTCTAAAATACTACCCTCTACCCAATTTGTTTGTGACAACTTCAGTATGACTATTTTGCATGTGTGTATTTCAAAGAACATCACACTCTTGGTGTGTGTGTGAGAGAGCAAAAGGCACCAACCAGTGGAGCGTCAGAGCAGGGCTCATTAATATTCACAACAATTCCAAATATGGCCCCTACCAAGCTTTTCACAATATGGGTAATTCCTGTGGTTATAAATGAGCATATAAGAGCCATTTATGGAGAGTTGTTACCCCTACCTAAACCACAAACCTACATATGCAGGTAGATTGCAGAGAACAATTTAACATAATGAATGAATGCACTCTATTGCCCATTTAAAAGGCATGCAAAATCATCACACACCAGAATTAGCACTGTATCACATCAAATCCTGCCACACTACATCAAATTAAACCTATTGCTTTCTATAAACAACCACTAAGCATCTACCCACAGCAACCAGCAACTACTCCAAATGTTTTAGACCAGGGGTCTCAAACTCGCGGCCCGCGGGCCATTTGCGGCCCTCAGTGCAATATTTTGTGGCCCGCGCCGACCGCTGTACACTGACAAAATCAGCGGAGCGGGGAGAGAGAGCGCTCCCCGCTCAGTTGATTCTATCCGTACACAGCGGTCACTGGCATTCCCCGCCCACCGTGTAAACAAAGGGGCGGGGATGCCGGTGACGTCACCACGTGTTAGGAAGTGTTAGGAGGGAACTCGCGCCGGCCAGAACCAAGGTAAGCTGTTCCCGCCCCTGCCTGACACTTAGCTACCTATCTGCAGCCTGCCATCTACCTAGCTACAGCCTGCATCTTATATATATTATAGGTAGATACAGACTGGTACAGACTGATGTGACTGGAGTGGGGTTGGGGTGTTTTATTTATACATATATACGCCTTTTTTAGGTGAGGGAATGGAAGTTTTGAGTGAGTTCCCCCAAGCCATACTGAGGGTCTCAACTGCTTTTGCTCTAAAGCCAAATGTGGTTCAGATTTGTGAGAAGAAGCGCTGTCAAGTCTCTGGCAGCAAGGAGTAGGCAAAAGATGCCATGTTCAGAAGAACTGTTCATAATCTTCACTCGATGTTCTATTAATGTTCAGGACACTTCATGTTCAGAAGAAATAATTAAAACTGTTAATAATGACATTTGAGGACTTTTTTTTTTGTGAAATCCCTTATGCGGCCCAGCCTCACCCAGACTTTGCCTCCTGCGGCCCCCAGGTCAATTGAGTTTGAGACCCCTGTTTTAGACTGTCATTTTGAATGAAAAGAAACACATATGGTGCAAATGTCATGTAAGTGTAGTTAATAACGTCTACACAACATCATTTCTATGTACTGGACAAAGCATTAACATTACATTAGCACACCATCTGTAAGCAGTGCAGCACTGTAATGTACCTCATCCTAATCAACAGGCTTGGCACCAATGCAAAAGTATGCCTTGTTGTTAAAATTAATGTTCTGTGCTCTCTGCTTAGAAGTTGTTCCTTCGTTGTGTTTAAATTGCATCTTTTCTATCTCGTTTTACATTTGAACAACTAAATGAATGCTAGGTATAACAATTTAACTGACTATTATTGAATAATAGGAACCATTTTTTATTATTTTTTGTCTCTTTTCTTTTAATCTAACGATTATTTGTATTGGTCATGTAAGGGTCATATATTAACTGAACTTCTAATGTTGTGTGTGAGTGCTGTGCATACTAATTAGCATTTTTGCAGAAGTAGATAGATGCGGGTCCAAAATTAAATTCAGCTCTGCAGAAACTTCCTGTCTGAGGAGAGGTGTTAAAACTGAACACAGAACACAGAAAGATGTATACTTTGTTGTTGGGCAGAGAATTCATAGAAAAAGAGGAAGTATGCCGAAGGGGCGGCCAATGGAGGACTGAACAATGACTGACAAGTGACGTTACACCAAAACTCCACCTGTTAAGATCGGTGGTGTATATATGCTGAAGTCAGGAAATGTATGTTAGTTGCGAACTTCTTGAATGTAATTCATGTATTGCATTGGGGTAATGTAACCCAGAGCTCTGTCATCGAATTATTCATTTGTATCCAATAAATTACTAATATTTTTGACATTGAAGAAAAACCTCTCCTGACCTTTTCTCTTGAACACGCATGGAATAGAGATAGATATTCCAACACTATGTACTCACTATAAACTAATTAATACTCTAATGATGCTGCTGAAGTTAAGAAAATCAAGGATATAGCCACGCAAACAAGTGGCTTTCACTGAATGTTTTCCAGCTGCCTTAAGAACAATTTGTGCATATCATCAATTGGTGTTTAACATCACTGAGCAGCACATTTTACTGTTAACATTTTAGAGTATTCTGAATCATTTAAGCAGTTGGATACATTTACATACATTTGTGATTCAACACGCACACACACACACACACACACACACACACACACACACTTAACTGAACATGACACGAAGGGTGCCTCAGAATAGCAAAAAACAAGAGAAATGAAAGACTGGTAGTAGAAAAGGTCACAGTAGCAATTATTCTTACAATAGAACTAGAATATACAGTGAGATAGACTCTAAAGAAATGGCAGAATTATCTTCTCAATAATTAAAGTGCAGAATATTGAATAAATGTTTGGCTTTGTTGAACTAATCAGCAAAATATAATGTGCGTAGCAAAAGGTTTTATTAATGTAGTGGGTTTTAATTAAAAAATGTATTTAAAATGTTTAATTTGTATATATACAAGAGAGAGAGAGAGAGAGAGAGAGAGAGAGCGAGAGAAACAGAGAGTCTTAACATTTGTCTTTATTTCATATATACTTAAATATATCCTTAAGACTTGACTATATATATATATATATATGTATATATATATATATATATATATATATATATATATATATATATATATATATATATATATATGTGTGTGTGTGTGTGTGTGTGTGTGTGTGTGTGTGTGTATATACTTATTTATTTATTGATATGTCCTAGTAAGGTGTACCTAATAAAGTGGCAAGCATTTTCTCTAAATTGCTTTTTTTTTCCTGCATTGAGCCATGAATCTTCATTCACTCTACTCTAGCTCATTTTGCAGTTCTGTTCATAACTGTATGATGATGTCCTGTCATCAAGCAAATTATAAGCCCTCTTGTGAAATTATTATCTTTCAAATATTTGCTGTTTATTGTAGAGAAGATTTTTCAACACATTTGCAAAAAAAACAGATTCAATAACTCATTTCCAACAACTAATTTCTTTTGTCTTTGCCATGAAGACAGTACAGAATATTTTTCAAGTTATTTTACAAGATACTAGCAATTCAGCGTACCTTATTAGGTTAACTATAGGCAAGTTAGGTTAATTAGGCAAGTTAATGAGTAATATCCTAGTTTGTTCTGTAGCCAACATATACTATCTGAAGGGGGCTAATAATATTGACCCCCTTATTTCATTCTTTCGTTTTCTTTTCGGCTTAGTCCCTTTAATTATCCGGGGTCGCCACAGTAAAATGAATCGCCAACTTATCCAGCATATGTTTTACGCAGTGGATGCCCTTCCAGCAGCAGCTCATCACTGGGAAACACCCATACACACTCATTCTCACACACACTCACACACTACGGACAATTTAGCTTCAATTCACCTATACCGCATGTCTCTGGACTTGTGGAGGAAACCGGAGCACCTGCAGAAAACACAGGTAGAAACGCCAACTGACCCAGCTGGGGCTTGAACTAGCAACCCTCTGGCTGTGAAGCGATTATGCTACCTACTGCGCCACCGCAGTTTGCTGTTATTACAGCCAAACTAAGAGTAATAACTTTCTCTAGAAGAAACAATATATATATATATATATATATATATATATATATATATATATATATATATATATATATATATATATATATATATATATATATATATATATATATATATATATAAATAAAAGGTTGATTGCACGACAAATAAGTCATAAGTAGAATATAACAAGGAGAAAGTAATATTTCAATGTTTACCTGCTCTTTTGTCTATGAAGGCTTTTTTGTCTCTTTGCTCAGCTCACCTCTTCATGTCTTCAAATGTCAGGGGTTCATTCACGTTACACTGACAGTCACATATAATCAATGCACAGTCTAAGCCGATAGGAGCCATGATCATTCGTTCATCACGTGAGAGAATGACTCAAACCCGAGGACTCGAGAGATGAACAGTTCAATTCTTTTTAATCACTCCCTGAGAGGACTCGTAGTTCCAGAGTCATATTGAAGATTCGTTCAAAAAAAAAAAATGAATGAATGAATGAATGAATGATGACAGTAAATATTTTACTAGATGTTTTTCAAGACACTTCTATACAGCTAAAAGTGACATTTAAAGGCTTAACTAGGTTATTAGGTTAACTAGGCAGGTTAGGGTAATTAGGCAAGCAATTGTATAATGATGGTTTGTTCTGTAGATTATCGAATAAAATATATCTTAAAGGGACTAATAATTTTGACCTTAAAATATTTTTTTAAATACATAAAAACTTTCATTTTAGCCAAAATAAAACAAATAAGACTTTCTCCAGAAAAATAAAAATATTATCAAACATACTGTGAACATTTTCTTGCTGTTAAACATCATTTAGGAAATATAAAAAAAAAAAAAATTAAAGGGGGGCTAATAATTCTGACTTCAACTGTATATAGAATATACTGTGAAACTTCCCTTACTCTCTTAACCATCACATGGTTCACAGCGGGGCACAGCCTACCCAATAACTGTCACATTATTTACAGTAATTGCTGTTGCTTTGATTCCTTCTATTGTCCTTATTTTAAAAATCGTTCTGGATAAAAAGAGTCTGCCAAACAACTCAATGTATTGCAAACTAAAACAATTATAGTAACAACTGTCATACATAAAGTGAAATTAAAAAAAAGCAACAAGACAGTGAGAATTATTAGCGACAGAACAGAACAGAACAGAACATTAAAGCCAATAATCATGCGCAACAGTTCTCGGGTCACCATGGGCTACAAAGCGTCTCTGCAGGGCGAGTTGTCTACAGGGAGCAGCGTAAGAAAAGTCAGCCAAGCCCCCAAACACAGCATCGCCATTGGGAGAGAAAGAGAGAGAGGACAGAGGACTTTGACTCCGCAGACGCAGCATAATCCAGCCCCAGGAGGTAAGCAGGGGCTGATGAATAAACCCACAGGCCGCTGTGGCAGCTCAATACAGTCATGATTATGCCTGCAGAACAGCCAGTCCCGACCGGCTCTGAACATGCCAGCGTGAGACGGAGTGGGCATTTGCTTTTGCCGAAGGAGTCAGCGGAGGAGAGGGATCAATACACAGAGGGAGCGCGCGCACACAACACATACACACCTGCAGGACTCGCTCTTCCTCTTCTCTTTTCTTCCTCTCCTCTTCCTCCTGCTTCCTCTTCTGCTCCATCTCAGATTTCCTGAAGAGAGAGAGAGAGAGAGAGAGAGAGAGAGAGCGGTTAATGAGTTTACTCTTGATCAATGGCCCGCAGGAAGGGGACGCCAAAAACACCCACAGGTGGATTCACAATTGTCACAAAGAGAAGCGTGGACTGAATGTAGTGTTTGCCGTGCCCTTCAATGGCAGGTGAAATTGAATAGTGCGCTGGGGAGCATTGTTGAGGAGCGCTGTTACCAAAATGTTAGAATTTTCATATCAAAAGAACTATATATTTATATACATCTCACAAACAACTCCTTTGCATCTAGTTGTTGTTGATGTTGAATTCAGGTGATGACATGTTGATGCTTGCCAAACATGAGATCTTGAAAATATGGAGAAACGTTCATATGAAACAAAATCAATGCTAAAAGTATTATAATAAAAGCCTTGTCGAATGGCACAAACTGAAAAAATATAATACATGGAATTAACAGGTTAATAGTGTGGAGGAATTATGACGTCAATTTGTATGCAAAAAACCCGGAAGCAAGTTAGCATTTTAGCAGTTTCGGTTTCCTCATCCGGTTTCCTCATCTCAATGGGCAATATCATACACCCGGCGCAATGTGGCGCAAGGCGCGACGAAATTGTTTTTTGGTAGTTTCAGCTTGAGTCGTTTTAAGGCGTTGCGCTAAGCTGTTTAAATAGCAAATGCATTTGCGCTCATAAGAGCGCCCATAGGCATTCTGGTCTAAAAAGGAAGGCGTTCTGAGGCGCACTGCTGGCATGTTGCTATTTTGAGAAACTATAATAGATTCTTTAATAGACCAAAACAAAACCCGGTCTAAAGTCCAGCGCAGAGTTGCGCCTCGATTACACACTGCTTTATACACACAAGATGTAGAGAAATACGCAAATATCTTTACATATGAAAAAATTTAAATATTAAGGATATATATAGGATATAAATATAAAGGATTAAAATATTACAAAACATATTATTTTCTAGCCTACATAAATATGAAAAACCACTGCTTTTATGCCTTCTTCATCTCGGGAGGCTTTTTCAGTTCATTCATAACAATTTGCTTTTGTATAATGTTATTATTATTAGCAGTATTATTTATTATATCCATATTTATTTTTGTTTTATTAAAAAAAAGCTTAGATTTGCCCATCTGCAGGTTTTAGACCATATGGGGCACAGCATGTGTTTTAGGATATTACTCAGGTTTTTGACCATACTTCGTTATTATTGTTCATTTATTCGTTTGCTGGAAATTAAAACTGAATTTAGAAATGGTTTTGAAACAAATCTTTGCACTTTACAAACAAAATGAATTATTTATTGGGTAATTGATGTCTGTGCGTAAAGTAGATCATTTATCTCTCATTCTCGCGCGGTAGATGCTCTGTTTAACTGTTTTCTTGCTAGTGAAATGTTTCCACTTACACTTACTTTACTTCATGTAAATACCAAATGCGCTTATGGCGCGACACAACTGACTCTTAAAGGGAATGGGAGATGAGACTCTGATTGGTTTATTCTCAAAACACACCTAAAACTCATTGAGAAAATAAACTCAACCCTTTTAGATCATGCGCCACAGCGCAAAGCGGATTTTTCTGTCCTTATATTAGCAAAAATGCATTCTGACACGCCCTAAATGGGCGTTTTGCCCTTTGCGCATGGACAGTCTAAATAGAGCGCAATCACTTTTTTCTATGGGATTTCGGTTAAATCGCTTAAATAAGATTTCAACATTAAACACATCAGTTACATCACACTCTTGATTTTTTAAAATCTGATATGTTTCTTTAAAAAAAAGACGGTTGCTATCAAGTTGCTAAATGGGACTACAGGTTATATGTCATCGAGCTGAACTGGTCTGGAATGCAGCCCGCTTGTGATGGGCATTTGGATTTGTCTGTTATTTAATATTTTCATGAATAGTATTTTATAGTTTGTAATATTTTTTTTATTGGGAATTGATATTGTGTGTAGACAATGCCTTCACTTGTAAAGACTGTCGAGACACATTCAATTGTTGATCCTTTATTTTAATTAAATGATATTATGGGGATACTGGCAACGCAGTGGCGCAGCAGATAGTGCTGTCGCCTCAAAGCAAGAAGGTCGCTGGTTCGAGCCTCGGCTGGGTCAGTTGGCGTTTCTGTGTGGAGTTTGCATGTTCTCCCTGCGTTCGTGTGGGAGTCCTCCGGATGCTCCGGTTTCCCTCACAGTCCAAAGACATGCGGTACAGGTGAATTGGGTAGGGCTAAATTGTCCGTAGTGTATGAGTGTGAATGTGTGTATGTGGATGTTTCCTAGAGATGGGTTGTAGCTGGAAGGGCATCCACTGTATAAAACCATGCTGGATATGTTGGCGGTTCATTCAGCTGTGGCGACCCCCGGATTAATAAAGGGACTAAGCCGACTAATAGGGAATGTCCTTTACACTTAATTTCTGTCATCTGTTACTAAGGTAAGCGGGCTGTATATGCACACGGGGGATACACTTATTATTAACACGTCTTAGGATAATACTATGTTTTATACATACAATTTTAAAACTATTACACCAACTGTAAAGCAAAACAAAATTTAATCCACACGTAAAAGTCCCGCAATACCCGACAACTCCTCAAATGCAGAATAACGTTTGTCACTGGATCACCTCTTGAAATCTGAGGACTGACGTTTACTCGACCGCCAGCTGGCTTTTGATACATTAGGGCAAATATAAATGTCCAAAACATCTTACTCATTTTATTCATAATCATTTTATTACTTATAATTAGGGTTAAACAGAATCTGTCGGCTTTTTTTTTGCTATTTCTTCGCAGATTTTTTCTTTTTTAATCTGCAGATTTATGCATGATTTTGGGAGTATTATAACTAAAAACTTAAAATATGAAATTAAAAATAATACCTTTTTACTTTTATTTAATTAACAATACAAATCCATGTAATACAACTTATTTGGTAAACAGTAAGTCTCTCAAATAATATATCAACTACTACTTTACAAACTGTATTTTAAATTAATCATATGGACATTTACATATCAGTCAATAATATTACTAAAATGAATTTAAAAACTGAACTAATATAAATGTACACACATTTATACAAGCAAATAAATAGACTTAATGATGGGCTAAAAATCTGCGGAAATCTGCTGATTTCTGCACACACAGATTCCGTATGGGCATACTTATATTGTCCAAGACAGTGATATTCATTTTAAATACTACTTCATTGCCTTTATTAGCTTTTTTTTCTTGCCTATTTATTGGTATTAAAAACTTCAATTGATGATAAAGCAGCTGGAGATCTTCAATTTTCATCAATTTTCAGTTAATTTTATTTCAGTTTTAAAAAAATTCAATTCTGTAAATCCAGTGGTTTAAATTCGGCTGTTAAAATTCGACATTACATCTGAGAAAAGCAATAGATTGCATTAGATTGGTCAAGAATTAATGACAAACTAAAGCATGTGGTGATGTTGAAAAAACAAAAAACATTGATCCATTTAGGTGGAAGTGCAGAACTGCTAATTAGATGTTTATATCTTCTAAAATTGTGTGATTGTTTTGGAGCACACTACCTTATAGACATCTTTACAACTGACATACTGATTCTAACATCTAAAAACGTTATTTTAATTTAAGTATTTCATGATATGTCCCTGTTTAGGTTTAATGACTTGAGTTGACGAGAACAAGTTCAAGGTCATGTTAGTGTAAAAAGTATATTTAAATTGTCAGTCATAGCTGTGATGGCTTAGTTTAATGTTAATGTGAAGTTTAATGTTCAGCCGTCATCAGAAATCATTTTATTATGCTAATTTGATTGGAAAGATAACTCTGCTGCTTAACCTATTTGTGGAAAGTCTAATGACTTCTATAGAGCACAGAAAGTTCAGCATTTATTTTAAATGGAAATATTTTGTAACATTACCATCACTGTCACTTTTGAACACTGGATGTGGAGTAAAATGAAGTAAAATATTAATTTCTTTAAAGGAAAAAAGAAGAAAAACCTGACTGAGGTTGATAGTGAGAGCACTACCAATTCTAAAACTTCAGTCAATTATTTTCCTTAGCCCCTAAGGCCTAGTCCCTTATTTATCAGGGGTCACCACAGCGGTATGAACCAGCATATGTTTTAGGCAGCGAATACCCCATCCAGCTGCAACCCAGTACTGGGAAACACCCACTTTTTAGCAGTGCTGTTAAAACCACAACATCAAACCTGTAGCTCTTTTATTAAGTAGAAAATCACATTTTAAATCTCAATTTTGATCAGAAAAAAAACAATTCGATTTATTTCTCGAAATCCAGCAGCCCTATGGTATATCTTCTAAAGATGTATAGGGTCGGCAAATAAATTAAGATTACATGCAGACTTTTTAAAGCAAATTATGTATATGCTTATGCATTGGTTTTCAATTCTGATGCCATTTTACAGATTTCAGTGTGCACTGATCCGCAGTCCTTAATCGACAGACGTGAAAAAAATGCTAAAAAAAAACAAAACAAAAAACAGCAAGCTATAGCTCACACCGAGCAATAATATAAAGGTCATACAGAGGTAAGCACAGCAACTGAAGACACTATTTATACAAAAGCCAGTAAATTCTTGGAAATTCAGGTGATAAGTAGAAAGAAGACATGGATAAGGGGGAAAAAAAGGGCAAAGTTTTTTTAAATATTTATAGTATGACTCCTTAAGTTAAACTTGTATCGAGCTGTCACTGTAATACTGATGAGTTCAACACCTCGCTGTCAGTCTACTGACTCCACAAGCGTCTGACATACTGAGTGGCCAAAAAAAAAAAAACTACCAGTATGTAAAAGCGACAGAATCATGATGAAATATGGATGTGGAATGGCTTAAAAGTTAATTAATTTTGCTATGACTGTTCAGCCTGAGGTCGCATAGTACATCATGAAAAAATGGACAAAAAAAAGTTACAATTTAGACAAATTTTCCCAGTTAGCCACTGAAATTAGATCAAATATGAAAATGTTTATTGGATTCAGAGTCTCTTTATACAAAAATACTATATTAGATTTTTTAATTAGATTTATTTTTTAATTAGATTTTTTTATTAGATGTACAAACCAGAACCGCACCTGTATCGCCTCAAGGCTGATTTATACTTCTGCGTCAAACGCCGGCGTATGTTACGGCACTGACACATAGCCCTTCGCCGTGGCACCTCTCAAAAAATGTAACTACACATCGCAACGACGCGTAGCGCAAGCTCTGTGATTGGTCGGCTTGGTATTGCTGACGAGTCTGGGCAGGACCGAGAGCCGCGTGAAGGGTGCGAGCCCAATGAAGCGATTGCTTACAAGTGTGGAGTCCCGTGAAGGAGCTCCGGATGGAAAGTTTTGTTTTGTGTTTACCTCATAGTTAAAGTTGTTGCACGTCCGCCGGTTCCTGCCTCAAAATGAGCAAGTTTGAGCCACTTATACATCCCGGAAGTGTTCAGGAAAAGCAAAAAAGTAGCGAAAATACTCAACACAGAGGAACATTTACACCTCACTGCCAACTAGCGTTTCGGAAGTGTTAACGCAGACCAACAGAGGCCGCGTTCAGAAGTATAAATGCACAGCCACGCGCGTTGCATGCAGTATAAATCAGGCTTATGCCATCATCTAAATCCATTTACAGAAAAAAACAGTATGTTTGCTGTTTGTTCGAACTACTTATTCAAAATGAGCTGAAGCAACACAATTCTTGAGTTTTTTGGGAAGACAACCTAATTGTTTTACAGTATGTTTAATCCACTTAAATTTGTAAAAGCTAAGGGCTCTATTTTAACGATCTAAGCGTAAAGTCTTGTGCTTATTCTCTGAATGAGTTATGGGTGTGTTTTGAGTATACTGTAACATGCATTAAACCAATCAGTCTCATCTCCCATTCCCTTTAAGAGTCAGTTGCATTGAGCAATGGGTCATTTTGCTATTTACATGGCGGACTTTCTAAGTGGAAAAACTGAATGCTTCACTAATGAGAAAACAGTTCAACAGACCATCTGCAGTGAGGATAAAGAATGAGCCTTCTCCATTCAGCCTTTTTACTTTCTCTTTACTTTACTTTTACTCTTAACTTTACTCCTTTACTTTCATGGATAAGAAAACGGTGCTTTACACACTCCACTGAAGATATCCATTAGCCTACATATTTAATTTAGTTTATTAAGCGCAAGGATTTGCTTCAAAACTATTTATAAATTCAGTTCTTATTTACAGCAAACAAATAAATGAAGAATAATAACAAAGTGTGTTGAAAAAGTTATATCCAAACCTAAGTCCTGTTTTTATGTCCCATATCGTGATGCAAACGTCTCCAAAACCCGACAGGTGGAAAAATCTAAACTTTTTTTAGTAAAACAAGTATAAATATGCATATAATACATAATACTGCTTATAATAACAAATGCAAATTGACAGGAATAAACTGAATCCCCCCACTCCTGGGTTGAAAAAGGCTTACTGGCAGTGGTTTTTATATTTATGTAGAAAATAATAATTGTTGTAACATTTTAATCCTTTATTTTTTTATATGTGATATTTGTGTGGATCAGGGTGGGGCCAAGTTGGAGCGCTCACTCTGATCCGCCAAGCTCTGCAGGTTGTGGAAATTCCAAATTGAACTAAAACAAACAATTACAATTGGCTTAAGATTGGCAAGGAAAATTCGGCCCAAGCATTAACCAGCAGGAAAAATAAAAAATATTTGCGTATTGCTGTACATCCTGTGTGTATTCAGCAATGTGTAAGTGTTTGGACCTGCATAGACACATAACTAACGTTTTCTGGGCTAGACTTTAGACTTTAGCAGCTTTTAGTTGGTCAATGATGCAGTCTGTTTCAGTTCTTCAAAAAGGGACCTTAACACACCTCCTTTTTAGACAGGAACACCCATGAGTCCACAAAGTGGCGCAAATTGATTTGCTATTTAAACAACGTGGTGCAAAATGTGAAAATTACAGTTGTGCTGGTTTGAAAATACCAACAAATAGTGCGCCTTATTGCACCTGTGTATGATAGGGCCCTGAGACATTAACTTAATTCCCTCATGTTGCCCCAACATAAACTGAATGTATGTAACCAAGCATTTTTAGTGTACATTACACAAAGACACCTGTGAAGCTAAAATGTAGCTCTTGTAGCTAAATTGACATTATGGCGTATATATTTCACACAGGGACATCCACAATCATTGAGGAACAAAACTATAGAGTAATGTATAAGGGTGTGTTCACACTATAGTTTGGTTCTGTTGGTTTGTTTGATCTGGACCAAAAATTAAAAAAAGAAAGCATTCGATCTTAAAATTGATTTTGATATTCCCAAAATATCAAAATCAACAGTAGGCAGTAGATCTTTCTCTTATCTGGCACCTAAACTCTAAAAACAGCCTTCCTAGCACAGTTTGAGAGGCAGACACATTCGATCAGTTTAAAACTAGATTAAAGAGACATCTCTTTGCATTAGCATACACATAAAACACCTAGACTGCAGCTCTGCACAAGAAGTATGGCCAAAGGAGAAATGGTCATCCCCAAACTGAGCCTGGTTACTCTCAAGTTTTTTTTTTTCCTTTCACTTTTGTCAATTGGTGAAGTTTGGTCCTCACCACTGTCAACACTGGATTGCTTGGTTTTGGACATGTGGAGCGAGGCATCGATGGATTTGCTTTTCATTGTTTTTACTGTCAGCAGTGAAATTTAAACCACACTGAACTGAACTAAACTGAACTTCAACTCTGAAAACTGGACTGGCGCAGCTTCAGTTTACTAGAACTTCTATGTTAAGACACAATCTACATTGTAAAAGCCTTATGGAAATAGGTCTCAGATCTGAGTATTTTAATATTCAGACTGTCGTTTTTAAAATAAAACTTAACTTCTATATATCTGCACAGTAGTCAACATTTGAAGTGGACCTACACCTTTCATCTATTCTACAACAGCCATTCTTGTCTTTGAAAAATGTTTTTGATCCACTTCAAATGTCGACTGCTGCATAAACAGTATATTTTTACTTTTTTTGCTTTGTATCTTAAAAATGACAGTGTGAATGCTAAAATAACAGATCAATTGTATCGTTTTACATACAATTTACTAATATTCAGCTTTTTTGGTGTGCACTGAGGTTCAGATGATAGTGGTCCACTTTAATTTTTTCATATCCACACAATTAAGACACCCAAACGCAAGGGCTCCAATGTGGATGAGCTGCACCAAACATAAAGTGAGCAGCCCGACAGAAGTTGCTGTTGTTGCTTATGCTGATGTGGAACTAAATATTTTTTGACAAGACTATAAACATAGAAATATCATCATGGCCTGATTCGTGAAACGATGACAGATGCCACTGTTTCAATTTACTAGAACTTCCATGCTAAGCAGCTTTGCCACAATCTAAATTGTAAAAGCACTATAAAAATAAAGATTAAATGAACTGAATTGGCCTGAGTATTTTAGCATTCAGTCATGAATAAAATGCAAAGCAAAAACTCAACTTCTATATATATCTGCACAGTAGTCAACATTAGAAGTGGATCAACACCTTTCATCTGTTCAGCAACAGCCATTCTTGTCTTTGGACAAATTTGAAACATGTTTTGATCCCCTTCAAAAGTTAACTACTGTTTTAGATTTTTACTTTTTAGTTTTGTATCTTAAAAATGGCAGTGTGAATGCTAAAAAAACAGATCAATTGTATCGTTTTACACACATTTTACTAATATTCAGCTGTTTTTGCTGTTCACTGAGGTTCAGATGATAGTGGTTCTCTTTAAATTTCCCCTAAACAATTTGCACTGACAGAGCAATAGTTTTTTGTTTTTGTAATCAGATCAAGTCTGCCAAGTTCAAACCCACTTTTTTCATATCCACACAATTAAGAAACCAAAACGCAAGGGCTCCAAGGTGAATGAGCTGCACCAACCATAAAGTGAGCAGCCCGACAGAAGTTGCTGTTGTTGCTTATGCTGGTGTGGAACTAAATATTCTTTGACAAGACTATAAACATAGAAATATCATCATGGCCTGATTTGTGAAACGATGACAGATGCTATCCATGACAGCAGGCTCTGGAGAATGCATAAGAGAGAGCAGGTCAAGCCGAACCCTCCAGTGATGTATTAATCTCTCTGCCAATCCCCTCCCACACCCATCTTTTTTTTCAGCTCCTGTTCTTCTTTCAAATGCACTGGGACTCTGACCTAATGTACGGTTCATCCTAGCCGTGACTCACATGCGGCGGTCTTCTTCCTCCTGTTTGCGTAACTGCTCCTCCTCTTCGTGTCTCTTGCGCTCTTTCTCCATCTCCTCCTGGATGCGCTTGAGTCTCTCCGTCTCCTCCTGTTCCTGCTTCTTCTTCTGCATTGAGGAGAGCAGCTGCTCGGAGCGTTTCACCAGGCCCTCATACTCCTGCTCGATCTCCTTGCGGCTCATCACAGTGGACTGCAAGTACAGACAACAAGTGAGAGTTTTAATGCATTTCATTTATTTGGGAATAGTTTAGTTTTACAGGGTGCCCACTCCTTAACTTTTTAAAGCAGCATTTATTTTAAATCAAGCACTGCTGTAATTCACATCTCCTGCATATATAGCGCCATGAAAGTCTTTACTGTAGGCAAGGCAAGTTTATTTATATACCATATACACAGTGGTAATTCAAAGTGCTTTACATAAACAAGAATAAAAGAGACAAGTGTAAGACAATAAAAACAAATTATAAATGTTTTTCAAAATAAATTAAAATGTATTAAAACAGGTTTTAAAATAATGAAAAAGAAAGACACAATAGTGCGATCTGTCGGACGTAGCACAGTGCTCAGTCAGTAAAGGCGCAGCTAAATATGTGTTTTCAGTCTGGATTTGAATGTGCCTTATGTTGGAGCACATCTGATCATTTCTGGAAGCTGATTCCAGCAGTGAGGGGCGTAATAGCTAAAAGCCGGTTCACTCTGCTTTTTTTTGTCTGAACTCTTGGAATTTCTAGTTAATATGATCCTAAAGACCAAAGTGGTCCATCAAGTTTGTATTCAGTGAGCATATCTGCAATGTATTGAGCTCCTAGGCCATTTAGTAATTTATAGATAAGTAATAATACTTAGAAATCGATTCTGAATGGTACTGGGAGCCAGTGTAAAGACCTGAAGACAGGTGTGATGTGCTCTGAATTTCTGGTTCTGGTCAAATTCCTGGCCCCAGCGTTCTAGATGAGCTACAACTGTCTGACTGTCTTTTTGGGGAGGCCAGGGAGGAGTCCATTAAAGTAATCCACCCTGCTGCTGATAAAAGCATGAACAAGTCCTCACTGGAAACAAAAGCATCTAATTCTTGACATGATAGTATGCTGATTTATTTACTGATTTGACCTGACTACTAAAGCTCATATCTGACTCTAGAATCACACCAAAATTCTTGACCTTATTTTTTGCTGTTTGACCCTAAGAGCTAAGGCACACATTCACCTTGAGAACCTCATTTCTGACCCCAAATGCAATGACTTCAGTTTTCTCTTTGTTTAACTGAAGAAAGCTTTGGAACATCAAACTGTTAATTTCATCAATGCATTGGCAGAGGGTGTCAATGGAGCTGTAGTCATTAGGCAGAAAGGCTAAGTAGATCTGAGTGTCATCAGCATAGCTATATTTGGTATAGATATTTGGCTTATATACTCGCTCAGTACTGTACTTAACATTTTACTTACACTCATTATTCACATTAAAATGCCACAGGAATGATGATGCTTTGACGGAGTAAATAAAAAAATAGAATGTTTTAAACAGTAATGTTCAAAGAACTTATAATAAAAAGTTGTTGAATTTAATTCTGGCAATATTCAAATGTGGTTTTTAAAATATTGATAAAATGTGCAATTTTTTTGTTTTAGTTCTTCTCCAAGAACTAAATTTAACATTTTTAAAGTACGATTTTTGTCTTTTTTGCTTATGTTCTTGACATCAGTGCAGTACAATTGTTAAAATAACACCATGAACAAATGTAATTTCTAATTTAATTCAAGCACTTTCAAGGACCTATGTTTGTTTTTAAGAACTGTCCAGGCCTTGAATCCATATGTCTGAAACTGAAGTATGGTGCAGTTTCAGAATGATTCAAACTAGTAGATTTTGTTGTAGATCTGTTGTAGAAATTAGGAAACACCAAGCTGTTTTTGATTCTACTAATTTTTTTTTTTTTTGAAAAACACAAAATGCTGTCATCATTTTCTCATCCTTATGTTGCTTCAAACCCGTAAGGCTTTTGTTCAACCTCAGAACACAAAAGAAGGTAATTTTGAATACGAAGGGGCCTCCATTGAAAGTCTGTTCACTCAAAACTCAGCATATCAAAATAGGGCTGCATGATATTGGAAAAAACTGACATGTTGATACTTTTTATATTGTGATATTAAATATAAATTCCCCAGGTGACTGGAATAGCTCTATTTGGAAATAATTCATAATTTTAGACTGATTGGGATGATTTTGTAAGGAAGAACACCAATCACAAGAATTGAGAATACAGTAAAGCAAAGATAAACATGACATAAACAGTGCTTTATGGTTTTGTGGGAGACTGGGAGTCTAGCAATATTCAGGTACGACATTAAACAATCTCACTGTATAGCCGTCATCATATATACTGTATAAACATAACTACAATTAATTAATGAAACAAATAAATTAGCATAAATTAGCAAACATAGTTTTTAGCTATATAACGGTAAACACACTCTAAACAATAGCCCGCATGACAGTGTTTACTTAATCATGTCCACAGTTTTTCAAGGGCAGGTAGTCTATCAATGTTTGTCAAACCAGACAGCTTGCTGATGTACCTCATGATATCTGCATTGATTACTTCAAATATTTATCATCTAGAAACAAAACAGCATGCAAGCTTTGTAGCAGGTTGTTTTGTCAAAATCATAAATATAATGTTAAAAAACATCAATAGTGAAAATTAATAATAAGACAGTAAGAAAAAAAGTGAAATCTAGTCAAGTTACCAGAAGTGATGCTATCAGTATGACATCCTTCATGCATACGCAAACAAAAACAAACTATGGATTCATGTATGAAACTTTTAATAAAACTAAAAAAGTATGTAAGGTCTAAAATGAATGAAGACAAATGGCAAAAATCAATATTTTAACTCTTTCTCTTTCTAACAACAGCCACACCATACAATATTCTACCATTCCTTGTATTCTGTGCAGCATTACAGATATTTTGCTTTTAAATGATCATTAAAAATTGCTACATTAGTTGTCGATTGAAGCCACAAAGTACTTGCTAACTTCTCAGTCACTTTCCGAAAACCTTATTTACTACACTCTCTGTATACCTACAGTGGCATCTGAAAAACATGCACCATAACACCCCTTAACTGAAACATCAGAAAACGAAGCCTTTTTGTCACAGACAGCTTAGTAATTTTTATAAACAAAATGGTAAACACTTTTGGCTATAATTAATTAAAATCTAATGGCTGTTTGGGTTATCAGTGATTTATCTGCCATAAATTCACTTAACATGCTATACACTCACTGGCCACTATATTAGGTACACCTGTCTAACTGCGTTAATGCAAATTTCTAATCAGCCAATCACATGGCTGCAACTCACATGCATTTAGGTATGTAGACATGGTCAAGATGATCTGCTGCAGTTTAAATCAAGCATCAGAATAGGAAGGAATGTGATTTAAGTGACTTTGAATGTGGCATGGTTGTTGGTGCCAGACGGGCTGTTCTGAATATTTCAGAAATTGCTGATCTACAGGGATTTTCAGGCACAACCATCTGTAGGGTTTACAGAGAAGGGTCAGAAAACATTGCCTGGTCTGATGAGTCTCGATTTCTGAGGGAAGGGTCAAAATTTGGCGTCAACAACATGAAAGCATGGATCCATCCTGCCTTGTATCAAGGGCTTAGGCTGGTGGTGGTGAAATGGTGTGGGGATATTTTTTTGGCACAATTTGGGCCCATTAGTACCAACTGAGCCTCTCTGAGTATTGTTGCAGACCAGGTCGATCCCTTTATGACCACAGTGTACCCATCTTCTGATTGCTACTTTGAGCAGAATAACACGCCATGTCATAAAGCACAAATCATCTCAGACTGCTTTCTTGAACACGGCAATGAGTTCACTGCACTCAAATGGTCTCCAGTCACCAGATCTCAATCCAATAAAGCACCATTGGGATGTGGTGGAACAGCAGATTCGCATCATGGATGTGCAGCCGACAAATCTGCGTGATGCTATCATGTCAATATTGATCAATATCTCTGAGGAGTATTTCCAGTACCTTCTTGAATCTATGCCATGAAGGATTGAGACAGTTTTGAGGGCAAAATGGGGTCCATCCCGGTACTAGTAAGGTGTACCTAATAAAGTGGCCAATGAGTGTATATCAAATCTTCTGAAGCCATAGGCAGTGTAGTTTAGATAAATGTTTAAGCAATAATTGACCAAAATAGTCATCACAAATGGTTTAAGTTCTTCACTTCTTTTTTTAAGTCAGAGCATGTTTGACAAAACATTCAAATGTTTAAATTTCACTAATTCAATGGAAAATTATACATTTTTTAGATTGGCACAGCTTGCACAAATATCTCCTTTTATCTTTTTAAAAATAAAAAATAAAACAATAAGCGGTTGGTGCAGGATTAGGCTGAGAAAATGATGACAGGCCACTTGGAACTCTCTTTTGTTAAACAAATTTGAACCCGTTTTTGAATTTCAAACCAAAGAAAGTGTCAGCAACTCAGTGGCTTCTAGTCAACTCTGTGACAGGGATTATGCAGAGCCTCATGAACTACAATCTTATTAATAACCTGCAAGCATAGAAAAAAAAAAGCTTGCCTAGATACCCTCATTGTCGTTTTTTAAGGACGCAAGAAAATAATATGTGGTCGGGACAACATTAAATGATGACAGGCCACTTGGTAGCACTCTAAAGGTTGCAGCTCTAAAAAAGTTTTCCTCCTGTGCTTCGTTAAACAAATGTGCAGAAGGTATTTCAGCTTGAAGAAAGTGACAGAACCCAGTGGTTCCTCGTCAGCTCAGCAACAGCGACGACGCTGTGCCACATGAGCCGCAGTTGTATTAATATCCTGCAGATATTCATTAAACCTGGATGTGGATTTCGTGCCATCTGGCAGAGCACCAGAGGAGCGTAGAGGGGTGCGAGCATTGTGCATGATCATTGTACCGCCAGGGGGGCGAGGACTCAATGACAAGGTCCGTCTCACCCCCTAACGCTAGATGAGTTAGCGCTGGTGTGCTGAATGACAGCCATTGACACAATCTGCGTTATTAACCAGGGAGGCCGCCGTAATCTCCAGTCCAGATGGTAAGGTAATAGGAGGCTTTGCCAATCAAAAAACAGATGCTAATCAAAAAAAGTGCTATGCTAATAACAAAGAGGGTCATCGCCGGTGCAGGAGTGCATAGCGCATCTCATTTAGTGAGAGGAACGGCATGTTCAGGTAGAAAAGTTTCAGCACCGATGCCAGCTATCTATCAGAGAGAGGGCGCAATGTCTCTGGAGCGCCCTGTCAATAATGCACTCCGAGTCTGACAGATGAGGTTGGGGCTCCATGTAGAGAAGACAACAATGCATACACTGCATTCAATCAGCCGCAGCTGAGAGTCCGGAGGAAGGCAAGAAATCAACACTAGAAACGGCATAATGCTGCAAAGCCTTGGAAATCGACTTGACAGCATGCGGCGTGAATGTCAATGATGATCTGCAGACGGAAATCTCATTGTCAGACTGTCGATTTGCATACTTTGTATTTATTTACTGTGCTTTTGAATGCTCAATCTTTTTTTTTCTTCGGCAGAATGAAATGAAAAGCTGCAGCCCTCTTTCTTTGGGGCCTAAAATGAGAGAGAGAGACAGACACGCGCTCAAAGCTGGCAGACAATTCTAGCCACAGCTTTAGACCGCCTTCATCAGGACATGGAAAAACACACACCTGTTGAATTATGCATGGGAACTGATACACAAGCGAAGGCTAAGAAAGGAGCTACACCGCATAACATCACTGAGCTTTGTAAGCCAGAGGAGGTGAAAGGGGGTTTGTCAACCTTGGGCGGTTTTCCAGTGGAAAACCTCACCTTGATCTTGGCCATGAGAGCGTCGGTGGAGGCGGCCAGTTCCTCGATCTGTTTGCTCATTTCCGCTTTACCCTCCTTGAGTCCGTTCACAGCCTCGTTGAACCTCTCCATCCTCTTCCTCAAATTTTTCACCTTCACCAGGCCATCGACACTGCCATGAAAAAAGGAATAACACTGTTTACTGGTCTAGTCTACTGACTAGTCTCCAAAAATGCATATTTTGTACACCTCGTCAGTGATTAAAATGTTTGTAATGTCAACATTACAGATGCCACAGAATGGGAGGTATAGTTGAATAATAAGAGCTCCATACATGGAAATTATGTGAACAACAAACACCATTGAATCCTCTTTATTTCAATTGAGTATGAACAACCACAGAAAACATGCCAATCAGAACATAACACAGACTTAATACGCATGCCCTCAACAGCATTTGATTGACCCCGTTTCCTAGTCAGATATCAACAGTGATAAAAATGCTTCCTTATGCTTTAAGTTAAACAAAGCTTATTATATTTTATTTGTTCTAAAGAAGGGACAGGCAGAAAAGAAACTCTGGGTAACCTTAATGCAATATTATCTCATCACAGCTAATCAGAATAAGACTAAAGATGAGAAAGCTGGAGTGTAAGTTTATTCAGCGCCAATCATTCAGCAAACAATCATTATTCAGTGTTTATTTCCTTCACAACACATAACCCAGGAGCAAATTAGGCTGCTTACAGAGCTCACTTGTTCCTAGTTAACATGATCTCCATTAATTTAATAAAAAATTCATAGTTTAACAAGATATCTAGTTAGTTTCAAATATTTTTTAACTGAAGTATGATTATTTAGCACATGCGTATCACACTGTGTAAGCATCAGTGAGCTGCAGAAGCATCAGAGTGAAGCTCATTAAAATGCACAGCCTTTCCAAGTAAGGGCAAACTAAGCCTTTAATGCTACAGGGTCAGTTGCAAGGGTTGTAAATAGACAAGTAAAAAACATTTCTGCATAGTTTTTCACTTACCCGAGCCATGTACCTTCTATCTTGATATCAGAGAACAATTTAAACAAGTTGTCTCAGTGCATTCTAGGTCACATTTTTTTATTTTAATTTGATAATTTTTGGTATTTTTATTATTATTTATATTTGGTTATTTTTTTGTATTTTTATTACATATTTATTCATTCATTTTCTTTTTGACTTAGTCCCTTAATTAATCCGGGGTCGCCACAGCGGTATGAACCGCCAACTTATCCAGCACAGTTTTATGCAGCGGATGCCCTTCCAGCCACAACCCATCTCTGTGAAATTTATTTTATTATTTTGTAATTTTTGGTATTTTTTATTATAAGTATTCGGTCATTTTTTATGTTTATATTATTTATATTTGGTCATTTATTGGTATTATTATATATTTGGTCATTTTTGGTATTTTTATTATACATATTTGGTCATTTTTGGTGTTATATTATATATATTTAGTCATTTTTTGATATTATTATTTATATTTGGTCCTTTTTTGGTATTTTTTATTATACATATTTGTTAATTTTTGATATTTTTATTATATATATTTGATCATTTTTGGTATTATCATTTATGGTCTTTTTTGGACTTTAGATGTGGTTCACCGAAAACAACTGCACACCTTATAAAATAAAATTAAGCAATCAACATCCCTGTTTGTATAAATAAAACTTATAACTCATTAAATGGTGGCAAACAGCAAACTGACTGGAACTTTGTGTGCATTCAAGCGTTTGAATGCATACCCTCCAGCCAAACAGAATCGAGTATTCAGACCAATAGAGCAAATATTTAGAGAAACGTTGCTCTCTAGAGTTTATTCCTCTAGCGTATTAACAAACTGTCAAGACTGAATGATTTGCCTGAGGTAAAAGTAATGCTACATTGTTTACAAGCCATTTTACTGACATCATTCTGCACTTAAAACACTGACTGAGTGTTTTTCATGTTTATTCTGTTTAATTAATTCTGCACTTAAAACACTGACTGAGTGTTTTTCATGTTTATTCTGTTTAATTATTAGTAAACAGAAACAAAATAAGTCCACTAGCTGCCCTTTAAACTGAAGCACCTATATAGACCATTTTGAGGAATGTAAACAAAAACATTGGCCCCAACAAATTTTCTGTTTTACATTTTTAGTTTCTATAGCTTCCGAGAATCCAAAAAGAGCCACATATTGATAAATGATGTTCTGATTTATCTGTTTTAACATTAAGTTAGATTGAATTGCTTCTTGTGATGGTTATGAAATAATTTGAAATGAAGCAGGAAATGTTTATGGGACTGTAGCAAGGTTTCCATCCAAATTTGCTAATTAAATGTATGCGCAAAACTGGATTATTGCATAAAAGACGTGCAAATAAAGCAGCATTTCCATCCAATGAGCCATAGAGAACAAAATCATCACTTCCTGATAAACTGGTGTAAAATATTAACAATAAAGATGGAATTTGCTGCGGTATGAGAAGCTGCGTGAATCTTTTCATCATTTAATAAATGCCTTATAAGACTTATAAGACAAGCAATGAACATGCAGTGGAGGTAATTAACAATATAATAACACTAATACTAAAATAGTAACAGTGTTTTAGAATGACCAAAGCAACATTTCAGTTGTTTCACAATGTGCTCAGCCTGCTGGTTTGTCTATTTACACTTTTTATCATCACATGATCTCTTATAACAAAATCGCATGACCTTTTTTAATGAGCATAGTGGAATTTCTTCTGTAAACGTGTTTCCATGGGGTTTTAGGGGTCCTTTATTTAATTACAACAGTAATATAACCTTCCAAAAAAAAAACACTTTTTCAGATTTTTACAAATAAGACATTACGTGCGTACAAATAATGTTTTTTTAGAGGAGTTCCCACCCTCAATCTCTGATGATCGTCTCACACAGTTCAGGGGACACATACATCAATTATCTAATTTATGAAAGGTTATTTGCAGCTACTGCCCCCACTACAAAGATGATCAGAGAAAAATTGGAATTAAAATTTCAGTAGAGCTTTGGCAGAATAGCGTAGAGGATATTGATAAACAATCAATCATGATTATGCCTCATCCAGTTCAAGATCCTACATAGGCTACATTTTTCCAAAAAGAAATCACATAGGATTTTCCCCAATTTATCTCCTTTTTGTGATAAGTGCAACTCAGAAGAAGCCGATTTAGCTTATAGTTTTGTATTCTGTCATAAAATACAGGGACTCTAGAATGAGGTTCTTAAAGTGCTTTCAGGGGCCTGTTTCAGAAAAGATGTTAAGTGAAAACTCAGAGTATGATGACTTTAAAATGTGAGAAACTCTGGGTTTTAATCATTCATTCATTTTCTTTTCGGCTAAGTCCCTTTATCAATCTGGGGTCGCCAAAGCGGAATGAACCGCCAACTTATCCAGCTTATTTTTACGGAGCGGATGTCCTTCCAGCCGCAGCCCGTCTCTGGGACATCCACACACATTCAATCACACACACACACACACACACACACACAAACACACACAAACACACACAAACACACACACACACACACACACACTACGGACAATTTGGCGTGTCTTTGGACTGTGGGGGAAACCGGAGCACCCGAAGGAAACCCACGCGAATGCAGGGAGAACATGCAAACTCCACACAGAAACGCCAACTGAGCCGAGGCTCGAACCAGCGACCCAGCGACCTTCTTGCTGTGAGGTAACAGCACTGCCTACGGGGCCACTGCGTCGCCCAAACTCTGGGTTTTCCGTTTCAAAATGGCAGGTTTGTCAAACTCGAGCAGGGTAAGTCAAGCCTGTTTCTGAAAAAGAGGTGACTTTTACTCTGCGTCGGATAAAGTGGTAACTTACTTTGCGAACCTAACCTGGTCAGGAGCAGGTTTATTTCTCTAAACTCTGAGTTTCTGTCGGCCTCCTCCTGTTTTTTAAAGATGAAGCGGTATTTCTCACCTTAGCCCTACATTTCCACCCACCTATTTTTATGTGCATAAATGTTGAAAAATGCAGATAAAAATGTAAGCGCATAACTGAGTAGGATTAACTTTATTCGATAAAAGAACATAAAACTTCACTGGAAACACGTTTACTGAACAAATACCAGTATGCGCATTAAAAGGGTCAGTTGATTTTTTTTATAAGAGATCATGTGACGATAAAAATGTGAATGGACAAACTAGGCTGAGCACATTGTAAAACATCTGAAATGTTGTTTTGGCCATCCCAAAACACCAAAACCATTTCAGTGTTAGGATTATAAAATTATTAATGACCTCCAGAACTGTCCAGAGCGCCTGCACGCTGCGTCTCATGGCTTTAAACGGCACCAGGCGTTCATTGCGTTTCAAGGTGAAAGTCATTTATTAAATAAAGAAATGATTGACGCAGCTTCTTAAAACGCTGCAAAATATGTTTTTACTGTTGATACTGCACCAGTTAATCTTGGACAATGCTTGGACCGGTTAAGGGCCCTGTCTGTCACCCATCGACTTCCAATGTAGGGAAGAAAAATAAGTATGAAGGTCAATGGGTGCCAGCTATGCGCGTTTTTCAAAATATCTTCTTATCTGTTCAGCAGAATCTCAAACAGGGTTTGTACAAGTGAAGGGTGAATACAAATCAGCACAATTTTCATTTTTTGAGTGAACTATCCCTTTAATTGTGAAAGCATTAATGTGAACAAATCAAAGCCTGTTGATATTAAATGGGTTTTAGCAAAATAAGAATCGATGATTTGTTTAATTATAAACTATATTACATTAATATTCTAAAATGTATATGAACCTCTTAATAAAAACATCTTAAATAATTAATACTTATTTGTCAAGGTGTAATAAATGTTTAATGATTGACCAAAAAGTCCTTTCAAAAGCTTATGAAACAATAATGATCACACAGAATACATTTGTAGGAGTTCCAAACTAGATTTTGAAACAATTTTACCTTTTCATTGATTCCATACATAATTCATATGAAAAAAAAAAACATTGCAGCGACAGACAGATGCTCTGAGTGAGTTTGCACAGCATGAGAAATGACGCTCTGTAATGAAGGTATGCCAAAGTGTGTACATACCGAGGCTTGTGCCTTCTTCTGCACAGCCACATGCGAACCGTCTTCTGAATCCTAATGCAGGCGCTTGCCCTGTAGCTCATTTTGTTCCTCACTGTGGCATACAACACAGAGATAAAGATGCTTACTCATCAAACTGTAACACCGCAAAGGTGAATAGGAGGGTGTGGGATGTTTCTAATTGCTTTTATGGAAGACGGTTTACTGGGGTCATGAAGGTTGACGTACGTTTAATAACTGACAGTGTGCACCACTGGACTTTCTTCCAGCGACTGCACACCAGCCACTTATTGACCCGTTTTACAAGCTCGGCCAGGTGGTCCGGATCAGACTTCATGATCTGGTCGAACTCTGCGAACTGAGGCACATAAACACACAGTTACATACACACAGGTTGAGATTTATGTCGCTGCTTTCAGGTTTACAAGGCTCTCGTGTGTGTCAGTTTGATGAAATGGGATAGTGGTTTTAACAGCCTTCTATTATCTACACCCTCATGAGAAATATCGTAAGACGTGATCACCTTCCCAGGGCGGAAGAAAACTCTTGTCAATCCAAACTTGTAATCGTTCTCGTTGAGGCCCAGCGCTTTAAACAGAGCCTGCAGGAGGAGACAACACAATCAGACAGTGGAATCTAGACCTTTACTTTTTTAAAATGACTATTAGAGATAAAAGAACAACATAATTTGGCTGGCTTTGGGCCAGATTGTGTTTATGTTTCTATAACTTGCACTTAAGCGTTTGATTTTGAGCATTACTCTGAGAGAGAGACTTGTGATTTAGAACGATTCTGAATAGTAAACAAATCAATCATGTTTTTTTCAGTTTACACCACTTTCAGACTGAAGTGTTTACGTGGTGTACTGATGTCGGAGAATTACAATTATAGCGGCCCATTTTCCAGATGTTATTGAAAATTAAACCCATGTAAACAGCATTAGTTATTTCCAGAAGGTTAGATTTTAATTAACAACCATTAAGACCTCTTTACAAAACCTCTCCACTTAACTAAGAGTCTGCCATGTTTGTAGTTTGTTAACACTTTTGGTCTATGTTTCTATAGCACAATGTATTGCGAGTACACTGTAAAAAATGCTGGGTTCCACACAATTCCTTCATGTTGTCTTAACACAAAGTGATAAAGTCAGTGCTTCCCACACATAGACTAGGTATATTAACGGCCGCCCAAGTATATTTAGAGCACGGCTTGAGGCTTACTTTTTTTCAGAAGTAGCACATGCGCTCCTAAGTTGAAAAATTTAGGAGCACATTAAAGAATTTTAGGAGCGCAGTAAAAAAATATAAAATAAAATAGTGTTGTTCAATAGTTTCATTCATTTGAATACAATAAGTGCACTAAGTTTTTTTTTTTTTTTTACAGTATAACAGCTTAAATAGTAATACTTTATACACGGAGAGGACGAAATGACTAGTCTAAACTGGCTGCAAAGTATATGTACACCATTAGTAATGATAAATCAACGCATTTGCCTTTTTTAAATATTGTACACATTTAATTCTAGTATTTATTATAATTTTTTGAGACATTGTATGTTAATTCCTTTTTTGTCATTTATTTTTAATTTGCTGTATATTTTATTAATTTTATGGTGTCAATATATCACATATTTTGTACATATCTAAAACGCTTTGGTATTCAAGTTTGCTTTGAACTTGAAAGAAAGAGAGAAGCAGATTTTACCTGTCAGTGGGTGCGCATGGCCCTGAATAGCATAAAAGTAAGAAAAGTAGTGGTCTTTTTTTTTTTACTTTAACCCATTGAAAAGAAACAGTGTATAACAGTATCATAATAAAAAAAAAAATATTGTTAAAAATTTAATTGTGTTTTGTTTGTCGCATATAGTTAACTATTTATGTGATGTGGGTAAATGGTGTGTTTCAATCCGGCTCCCACCGCAAGTATATTTAAAACCTGTGGGAAGCACTGAAAGTTAGCTTAATTGTTTTTACAAATTTAAGTAGTGTGAACATAAAATATTAAGTTGTCCCAAATCACTCAAGTATTGTGTTGATTCAGCTCACTTTAAATTTGTAGTTTAAACAAGAAGTGTACGCATGGATCTGCACTTTAAAATTCTCCCAAAAGGGTAACTTTGAAATGCTCATTTCAACATTATATGATTTGGGACACACTAATCTTATTTTGAAATATTAAAATGGACAGTATGTCAGGGTTCTGCCACTCTGGTCTTTTAAATTCTTGTTTTGGTGGCAGAGCTCGGACACTACCCATGTCTGGTCCTGTCTCTGTCTCTGTGTGCACGCGCGCCATCGTGGGTGTACGCAGAGTGTGCGCGCTCCTGCTTGATACTCGTGTTTGTGTTTTCGTCTGTCAGCAGCGTGGTGTTTCATTCCCAGCGTCTCAGTCTTGTTGGTTTCGGTTTTGGTCGGCGCTGGGGATGAAGTTGCGTGTGTGAGTGCACGGTGAGTGTTTTTATTCATTGTGTGCTCGTGTCTTGCATCTGTTGTCAAAGCACGTGGCTCTGTGTTTACATTGTGGTCACGTGCTTTTGTCGTGTGCTTCAGTGTTGTGTTTGTGTTGTCATGAACATGCGGTTAATGAGTTCTTTCATTGGCTGCATGGTTTTTGTCCTGTTGTATGTGAGCGCATGGCTTGTCTCGTCTCTGTCATGCGCTCTCCCGTCTATTGTCTTGTCCCACCCACCTTGTTATCTTGTTTGTAATTATTATTTTCACCTGTCCGCCTGTCTGTTTATTGGTTTGTCTTTCCTATTTATTCTCCTAGTGTGCTCTGTTCTGTGCTGGTCCGTTGTTGATTGTTTCCTTTCCCTGTTGTATAAGGTATGCTGATTTCGGTTCTACAACAGTGGTTTAGAGTTTTGTGTCTTGCCTAGTTCTAGACCAAGTCTAGTTTAGTATATAATATAATGTCGTGTTTTTCCCCACATGGGGAGATTTGAGTTTTGTTTTTGTTTTATTTTTCAATAAAATCCTTCATTTCCTGCATTTGGGTCCTCGCCTCCTCTCCATCCACCCCCATACCGTGACACAGTATGTGAATCGGAGGTGTTTGGGGGTGTTTTAGGGGATACAATACAAATATAAACAGTTTTTCAGATACTTATAAAAATATGTTGCTAAAACAGCAGGCCTGACAGAGACGACAGAAAAAAAACATCAAGGTTTGGTCTAATTATGCTCTAGACATTGCAATACAGGCAAGATGCAATCATCAAACTGAATAAGTCATTTTCAATAATTGCAATCAATCGTTAATTGTAGTCTGCTTATAATGGTGTGGAATCTAATTGTACGTTTGGTGATGAAGCAAATACTTCATATTTAGCCACGGGTGTATGATTAAAACACTATCTGACTTCCAAATGTGTCTGTAAGTGCTGAGGATAAACCGCTTTCATTTATCATGGAAATCAATGAGGCATTATGCCTTTTCAAGTGGATATAAAGGTCATATTTTTTTCGGAAAAAATATTAATCGGCTAGCTATTATCTATCAAACTAATCCTAATTACGTACACAAGAATCTCAGATGAATAACAATCAGATTAGAATGAGCCATTTAGATGCAATGATAATCAAACTCAAAGTAAACAATAGAGATTTACTTTGCAGAAGAGTCGTGGATCGAGCCTTGTGAGTTTGTTGGGCATGTACTGCTTGTACATATTGTAAAGCTCATGAAACGGCGCTCGGGATGGGAAGCCCCCCTGCATCAGGTCCAGCACTGATACCATGCCTGAGAGGAGAAGAGAAGGACAGATAATGTGGCCAGTGCTGCGGCAAAGTCTGGAGCTGAAGCATGAAGCAGGTTTAAAGGAAGATTCAACATCTTATTCTCTGTCATGTGCACTCAACCTAGTACCAAGCTTTTCACACTTGAACTAGTTGATCATGGGTCATTCTAAACCCCCGAGTAAACGGAGTCTTGGGTGATCTGATTTCACGCTCAGGACTATAATTTACCTGCAGAACACGACCTGTTCAAATAAAGGCATCAAAACTCAGAAGACTATTTGACAGCAGTTGCTTCAAGATTTTTCTTTTGGTATTTACGAGTTATCTTTTTTACATTCATAAGATAAACTTTGGGACATTGAAAAATGACTGAAAAAAAACATTAACAAAATATGCTATACATTTGCAAATGTAATACAGTCAAGCCTGAAATTATTCATACCCCTGGCAAACTATGACTTAAAGTTACTTTAATTCAACTACCATGTTTTTTTTTAATTATTATTATTGGAAATAATACAGGCCTCTTCCAAAAAATACAATAATAGGACAAGGTACAAGAAGCCTCTTTGTGAAAAAAAAATTTATATATACAATTGAAGTCAGAATTATTAGCCCCCCTCAATTATTAGACCGCTTGTTTATTTTTTTCCCTAATTTCTGTTTAACGGAGAGCAGATTATTTTCAACACATTTCTAAACATAATAGTTTTAATAACTCATTTCTAATAACTGATTTATTTTATCTTTGCTATGATGACAGTAAATAATATTTTACTGGGTATTTTTCAAGACCCTTCTATACAGCTTAAAGAGATATTTAAAGGCTTTACTAAGTTTATTAGGTTAACTAGGCAGGTTAGGGTAATTAGGCAAGTTATTGTATAGCAGTGATTTTTTCTGTAGATTACCGAGAAAAAATATAGCTTAAAGGGGCTAATAATTTTGTCCCTAGAATGGTGTTTAAAAAATTTAAAACTGCTTTTATTCTAGCCAAAATAAAACAAATAAGACTTTTTCCAGAAGAAAAAATATTACCAGACATGCTGTGAACATTTCCTTGCTCATTTGGGAAATATTTTAAAAAGAAGAAAAAAATTCGAAGGGGGCTAAGAATTCTGACTATATATATATATATATATATATAAATTGACTGGTTGATTGATTGATTGATTGATTGATTGATTGATTGATTGATTGATTGATTGATTGATTGATTGATTGATTGATTGATTGATTGATTGATTGATGTATATGAAATTAATGTTTAATTAAAAAAATCTAAAAAAAACTATTAAAATAAGAAAACTATAACTGTCAGTAGGTGATGGTAGATCATTTTTTCCCTTTGTTTCAATAATTTGATTTATATGATTAATTCGAGTTACTAAGCATCTAGCCATAACATTCTTCTAACTCGACCTTTGTTTGATACCACAAGGCAGGGTTAACAATGCAAAAGTTATCTGATCCACATTTTTTATTTTTTTTTATTTACATAAAATCCCTGTTTGGAGCAATAGAATATTTGTAAAAAATAAAGAATGATCCTGCAGAACAAACTAAGACACAAGCTAGTGAGAAAGCAGTTAATAAGTCTGTATTAACTTCATGTGCTACACTGAAAAAAATACTGGGTTTCACACAATTTATTCATGTTGTCCCAACAAAAATCGATTAACTTAACAAATTTAAGTAGATTGCGCATAAAACAATTAAGTAAAAAAATCTCAAGTATTCTCAAATCTCAAGCACATTTTAAACAACCAGCACAATCACTTTTTTAATTCAACTGTAACAAACAGGCTAATCGATTTATCAGCACAATTCCTACTTTATTTATGTCTCTTTTTTAAATATTATTTCTAAAACTTTGCTAAGATCATATAAAACACAAAAACAGCAAGCTTCAAAACACTCTTGTTATAACGCCGCTTCCAAAAGATAATGAAAAATCAGTGGAGCTCACATTTAATATGGCCGCTCCATAGGCAATATCGGAATTTGTTTTTCTTAAAAAGCTCTCAAATGATGAGCGCTGTGTATTTGTGATTGCTCTTCTTAAATTGAAATATTTGAAGCATTACCACAAGTGCTGTGAAATGAATTGGAGATTGAGGGGAAAAATACACCTATATAAATCATATACATACCTGAGCACTGCAGCTGAGACAGAATCTGAGCTCCTTCAAACTGGTGGCTCACCATCTTCAAATTAGGCTTCACACAACGAATGAAACTTGAGCCCTTTTACAAGACACGACAATGTATTATACTTTAACAGAGTACAAATAATATTGTATTTATAATCAGCAAGACAAGACCGTGGTGACCCCGGATTAATAAAGGGACTAAGCCGAAAAGAAAATGAATGAATGAATGAATGAATGAATGAATGAATGAAGACAAGACCTTTAATGGAGGAACAGGAATTGTATCAAAAAAAATGGAAAGTAGTTTAAAAAGCTTTTTTAAAATTTTGTTTGTTAATAGTATTATTTTTTCTAATTATAACTCTCAAACTGTACCGTGTGCAAACTGTGTAAGTCTATGATTAGGGGTGTAGTGGATCACGGTTCACATCCTACGGTTCGGAACACAAGTGACCTGCGCATTAATACTTTTTTTTTTACTTGTAGATTAATCCTAAATTTGTAACGATCGCAGAGAGATCACCTCTTGTGTCATTCAAATCACATGTATGAAAGCATTTAGGCTTTTCTGTAAAATATAATGAGGATGGAAGAAGTTGTGGTAGGTTATTCGAGATGTGGTGGGTTTCTTTGGTTTTATGCGTTTTCTGTCACTGCTTGTTGAGCCTGATTAAATGCATTCAGTGTGAGCTGCACGATTAATCGTTAAAAGATCAGGATCTCAGTATCCATGGAACATAAATTATAAATGGTGGTGATTTGGATATGTTTATTAATCCTTTGAGTCGCTGCATTCAAATCTGTGTTTGAAAGATGCAAAAATCAGGTTATTTATAAAGTTACAAACAGTCAAATAACACAAAAGTACTAGGCAAACAGTTTATAGTTTAGATAAAATGACTGATGTCCATGATAAAGATTAAAAGCACCGTCATATGCATATAAATTGAAGCTCAAAAATGAAAGTTGTAGGCAGCATATTAAAAAGGCCATATCTAGCAATAAAATATGATATAAACTACATCATTATGAATAAATTAAATCATGTATTAAAAATAAGACTAAGGGGCTTTCACATCCGCCTTATTAAGTTTGGTTGAATAGCAATAGAGTTCGATTTCCCTCTTGGTGCAGTTCATTTGGACAGATGTGAATGCAGCAATCATACGAGAGTGCACCAACAGCGGACCAAAAAAGCGTAACCTAAAACCTAAGCGTAAACCTTTCAAACAAACCCTGGAGTGGTTCGTTTGTGGTGAGAATATGATCCGAACAAAAACAGACCCAACCGCAAAAAGTACTGCGCATTTTGGACTAATCCAGCTGCCGTAGGCCGATGCGCTGTGCATTATGGGGTATGAATGAAAAACAATTTTGTTGACGGCGCTTTACCAACAGAGAGAGAGAAGGAAAACATTGCCTGATAGAACGCAAAATAACAATGTCGCAGTTTAGCTAAATTAATTCACGCCTCCTCCTGAAGTGACGTGCGATGCATTCAAATATTGCTTTTCAGCCGCAGCCAAGCTTCATTCTCGAAATGTAAAGTTTGTCTAAAGACAAAATACAATCAGTCAGCGCAGTCGTCCCTCAATAGTAAAAAGCGACATTTTGTGTCTGCCAGTTTTTTACTTGCGGAAGTTCATTGACATTTTTTCTGCATTTGAATTCTGACCATTCGATAAGCAGTTTAGCAACTATGTTCAACAACATCTGGCCAATGAGAGATGTGGATTTTGTCAGGTTACTGCATTTTGCTTCTTTTTAACTGGATTTGGACCAAAGCCGGCAGTGTGGTGTGAAAATGACGCAAAGATGGCAGAGAATGCAACAATGTATCATGTATTGCCCTTGGTCCGGACCAAATGAAGCGAACTACAGATGCGAAAGCACCCTAAAAATAAATATGGGTTTTACAAATTATAATGTTAGGGTGCTTTCACACCTACACTTTTGTTTCGGAACGTATCTCGTTTGCCCAGTTAGCGCGGTTCGATTGGCATATGTGAACAGGGCAATCGCGCTCTGTTCCGCGCCAAAGTAATCGCTCCGAGATCGCTTGAATGAGGTGGTCTCGGCTCGATTGAAACGAACCCTGGAGCGGTTCGATTGTAGTGAGAAAGCGATCCGATCCGAGCGCGGTTGTATCACTGTGTTTTATGGATATGTAATAGGCATATACGGCTATAGGAAGAGAGAATTATGATTGGGGTGGGAAGTTTCGCGAGTCTCCGGATGCCCGCAAACGAGTGATGATCTCCCGGTAATCTCGCGTCTCACTACAGGTCCTCAAATAGGCATCGTCGCGCACCCTTCACACCCCTCCCCTCCGCATCTCTCCTCAGACACATCGCGCGCGCACCCTGTCAATCACCACCAAACCACCACCTCTCCTGACAGCTGAGCGGGACGCTGCAAAATAAACCCTGACACTCTGACCAATGTGAGGAGAGTTTACTTGCACGTGACTTGTTTTAGCTCTTTTGGTCCGATTAGAAACTTTGCAGTGTGAAAGCGAACCGCTCCAAGAGCAAAGAGCAACAATGTAACAATTGTAATCTCTGTTTCGGAACAACTGAATCGATTCACAGGTGTGAAAGCACCCTTAGATAGCGTTATCAGTAACAGTAACAGTCAAATTTTCACAGTACTGAATATATAACCAATTATTTTTATTCAGCTGATTATTTCTTCATTTAATTTTTTTATAAATTTACAGGTTCTATGTTCTGTTTGGTTAAAACCAAACGTTTTAACAAACAAAGCATAAATGCAAAGCAAATTACATTTGTCTCCTCCTCTTTTTAGCTGATATAAAAAACGGGTCTGATTCATGAACAATAATGTGATCCGAACCATGAGATTTGTGATCCGTAACAACACTACTGTCCAATAAATTTAAAAAAGACTGGTAAACAAAAAAAGATGTCAAATTTACAACAACACAAATCATCGTTGACTAGGGTCCTTGTTTGTTATTTAATACCAGAATATATAAGACAAAATGTTACGAACACACATTCAAAATTAATTTAATTTATTATTAATGTTATACTTCCACAGTCTGGCTGAGCAACATTTGCCCAACTTATATATGAATTTACTGTCTTAGTGACAAAACAAACCACCACATTTTGTTTGTTTTAATGTGCCATTAGCCAGCACCATAAATCACTATTGTCACGTTGCATCATTTGCTGCGCCGGCTGGTTTGTGGAATGCATTAGACACACTCAGTAATAACCAAAACAAGCGGCCATCATTGTTAAATAGAATAACGCATTACTCACTGTACTGCGGAGCTTTTCCAGTAGAAGGTTTAGTTGGGTCTAAAAAAAAAAAAAAGAAATGTAAAAGTGAGTCCTGAAAATTCTAATTAAAAGCATCTTACGATATGAATTAAATAATTTTACAGAGTTGTGCTGGCATGCAAGAGGCATCACACATCTTGACACATACTGGAATTAACAGACATGCATTATTATGGTGACTGGTTCCATTACAAGACCTTTTTTCTATAAGATCGATATATCATGGTGACAAATGAAATGGTGATGCATTTCTTTAGAGATGACATGATGAACAACTACAGCAGAGACCTGTGAAAAATGTGGCATCCGCGTGCACACAAGACATGGCAATTTACCAAGTGGGTGATGGAGGTTGGGAGGGAACAGTGGGAGAAAGCTAAGATTCGCAATTGTATATGAGGCTGAAAGATACCCTGTAGTGCTGGCACTGAATATTTCAGCCAGGCTTACCCTACAAAAGCTTCTTTTTTCCTTGTTTCTCGGTTTTTACATTTATTTCAGCCTCAGATATTTTCACAGGGAAAGGTTGAAGAAACAGGAGAAGGTCTAAGAGAGGAGGATGGAGAAAGGGCAAAGGTTAGAAAGTAAAGGAATCAAGATCACCAGGTAAGAGACTAAATGTTTTCCACAAAAGGCTTTAAAATAAATGTGTAAATAAAAAAAGAGGACAAAAATACCCTACAAAACAAAACACTGCAACGGTCCAAAAACAAAACCTTGAGGAACTCCTACCGTAATCTAAGGATAGCCTACAGCCTTACGGGCTTGAAAACAGTTTGTCATTTTGTCTTTCGCTCTGTTAACACCTTTGATAATATGTGCTTCTGTTATCATGAGAATATAAGTTCCAGGCTATAGGACAGATTCACCTTGAATTTGTTTCCCACACTGATAAAGCTGAGTTTGCCAGCCTTCTGCTTTGAGTCCTTGGAATTGGAGTTGTTCTCAAAAAGATCCCGGACAAACTTGTCCTTCGACTCACACACCAGGCTCTCCAAAGACATGTGGAGGGCGTCATTATTCTTCTCCACAAACTGGGTCTGCTCACACACATAGACCAAGCATTCGCGCACACACATATACACACATACAAAACCCACAGGGCAGAGAAATAAACAAAGTCAACCTTACACAAAAAAACCAACAACTTCAAGTAAGGGATTCCCCCAAGGCTCCAATTGTTTTTACAGTGTGGCAAATTTTAATTAACCTATGTTACCCACATTACAAAACTAAAACAATAAGATGTGTTCGCTACATGAAAAGGAGTGAATTGGGACCTTACAGTCTCATAGCACACAGCGCCAGCAAAATGTCTTATGATGAAACCTTCATCATCTCTCAAATTCCTGTGGATTGTAAGCTTCGACTTCCTGGGTACCTAAAAAAAAAAAAAAAAAAAACAGCCCACACAAAATTAAACTTTCAGTAAAAGCCATCTTTACAGCTGTGCTTATATGCCTTCCTTCGTATTTGGGTCTTGACATTGATGGAATGTCAGGGAGAGTCACATAAAAAAACTCCCAAGAAGTGCCCAGATCATTTTTAACCTCCTAAATTAAAAAAAAAAAAAAAATATATATATATATATATATATATATATATATATATATATATATATATTTTTTTTTTTTTTGTTTTTTTTTTGCATTCAATATAAGCACATTATTTCCTTCCAAATATCAGGAGCCAAATATTAAGACAAAAATGATACAGTATGTATATTTTAAATATAGATTTAGTTTAATGTGCACTACCTGACAAAAGTCTTGTTGTTCATGCAAGTTTTAGGAACAGCAAATAGTAACTTGACTTCTAGTTGATCATTTGGTATCAAAAGTGGATTTATATAAGGTAAAGGACTCTAGATTATGCATATTTTACCAAAATAAAACATGATCATGCCTTGATTTTTAATGATTTAACTAGGACAAGTCTGACTTTACTTAGACAAAAGTCTTGTTACTTAACATAAATAATGTACAGTATAGTATATAAAGTCATGGTGTAGTGGGGAAACAATAAAAATTGTGTATGACTCCATGAGCTTGGATGACTGCATCCATACATCTCTGCAATGACTCAAATAACTTATTAATAAAGTCATCTAAGATGGCAAAGAAAGCGTTCTAGCAGGACTCCCAGAGTTCATCAAGATTCTTTGGAGTCATCTTCAATGCCTCCTCCTTCACATTACCCCAGACATGCTCAATAATGTTCATGTCTGGTGACTGGCCAATCCCGTAGCAGCTTGACCTTCTTTGCTTTCAGGAACTTTGATGTGGAGGCTCAAGTATGAGAAGGATTGCTATCCTGTTGTAGAATTTGCCCTCTCCTGTGGTTTATAATGTAATGGGCAGCACAAATGTCTTGATACCTCAGGCTGCTGGTGTCACCATTCACTTTTCAGATCTCTTGCACTGCCCCCATACTGAATGTAACCCCAAACCATGATTTTTTTCTACACCAAACTTATTTCTGTGAGAATATTGGGTCCATGCGGGTTCCTATAGGTCCTCTGAAGTATTTGTCATGATTGGAATGCAGTTAAAAAAAAAACCTACCTTCTGACACTTTTCCAAATGATCAACAAAGTCAGGTTATTATTTGTTGCTCTTACAATTGGGATCGATGACAAAACTTTTGTCAGGTAGAGTATTGTTCAACTTTATTTATATGTTTTGAATTAGCCCAAACATCAGAGTAAATATTGAGGGTATTTGAAAAGTACTTTAATTATGACAAAAACAATAGACTAAATAAATAAAATATATCCTACATTTTGCAATGCATGTTAACATATATTTTAATAGGTTTCAACTATGGATGTTCAAGATCCATAAAAGCATAACTGTTAAATAAATGTTCTGAAATGAAATTCAGTGACATCTACGGTCAAGAGGAAAATTAAAAGAGGGGACCCATCTTACTCCATCTTCCACCAAATATTGAGCTACTGTTTAACAGTCCTTCAAGATAACTACATGATGTCACTGAAGGCCAAATCAAAATGCAGAAAGTGGAAATTGAAAGGGGAAAAAATCTATTAACACTTGAAGGGTTGTAAAAAAAAAAAAACTACCCTGCCGGCTGCCGGTTTAAACTTGCTATATATAGACTTGTCTGCAGGAAATAACCCATCCATAGCTTACTGTGAGACGGAAGTGATCTTTGTGCTTGCTGTGAACTGCCTCCGCAAAGTGCTGATCGCTGGGCTGGGGAAGACGGTTCTCCTCATCCAAAATATCCAAGACACCCACTAGCTTTGCCTCGACCAGATCTGCGAAGTAATAAAGCCGCAGAGAGAAGTTTGGGGCAGGCGACAGAAAGTTTTCGTGTTATAACGAATACAAGGTGAATAGAGAATTAATATATTCGATCCCCCTGAAGAAAGTATTATCCAAAGTAAAGTAGAACTCAGCATGTTTAATGGACGAATGCAAAAATGGTGGGCACACACACGGACCTTTCTGATAATCAGCGCGAAGGCATCCGTCGTATGCATAATTCATCCGAGATGTGCGCAGGTGGGAGAGGTGCGGACGCAAACGCAGTCATGTATTTGCATGAGTTTAAAATGTGAGGTGATTGATGAGGAGAAGTGCAGGGAAAGGACCTGCGCGTCCATTTGGAAGTCGCAAGGACATGTGTTGCATCACTATCAGGAGAATTAGGAAAACGCAAAGCTGGCAAGCAGAAAGCAAGGCTTTCCCATCAGAACAGAGGTGACATCTGCGATGCAGGTGGTGTTGCGTACTTACTTTTTGCACTGCATAAGAGGCGATATGTTATGTTAAGCCACCTGCGTACTGTGCAAACTCATGCAAGCTGGAGTTTTGACAGTCTGGGCATTAAAAAAAAAAACCGAAGTGGTCTCCTTTGCAATGCATACGAGGGAGATCTTTGATAAGTCTGGGTTCAAAGCACGTGCCGACTAAAAGGATAAAAGGCATCGCTTGTGATACTTCAAGACCGAACACTTGGTATTTGCATTCAGCGAACAGGGTGAAGATTTCACCGTATGTCCTTAGATTGAACTGACTTTCTGATTCTGACGGGGTGATTTGGGTCAGACTGCACTGCTCGACCGATCACCTTCAGAGCTGGCATGAAGGCGAACTCTTCATCTTATCTCCTAACCCTCCTCCAGAAAGTGAGAGACATCCCTCCCAGGATTCATTCCTGTGTTATCTTAAGCTACCCAGCATGGATTCCTGCTGGAATATTCATCTTCGGCATGTTACATCCAGACAGTGACAGACATGGCAGTGTATACAAATATGTTGTCTTATGGGGACAGTATTCTGACCTTTCATTTTTGCCTTGCCTTGTATCAATTGGCGGCATGGTGGCTTAGTGGTTAGCACTGTCGCCTCACAGCAAGAAGGTCGCTGATTCAAGTTCCCGCTGGCTAGTTGGCATTTCTGTGTGGAGTTTTTGCATGTTCTCTTCTTTGGGTGCTCGGGTTTCCTCTACATTCGATATAGGTGAATTAAATAAACTAAATTGGCCCGAAGTGTATAAGAGCATGTGTGAATGTGAGAGTGTATGGGTGTTTCCCAGTACTGAGTTGAGGCTGGATGGGCATTCGCTGTGTAAAACAAATACTGGAGTAGTTGGCGGTTCATTCCGCTGTGATGATGCCAGTTAAATAAGGGACTAAGCCAAAGGAAAATGAATGAATGAATACACTAGAGTTTTAGGGCAAACTAAGGCTCAGATTCCCTTAACTGATGGGTGTGGGACATTCTGAGGATGATTTACTTATAATGTGCAAATTAAAGAACAAAGATGTAACATCTCATTTACATAGACTAATAGAATAAGTGCAGTGTAATTTAGTGTAGTGGCAAATAAGCAAAGCAAAAGGACAAACAGTGAGCTGGCCCTTCATTTTTCTATGTATAGAATATTTAGTTGTATTTAAAGACCAAAGTATACTTTTCTTGAATGTTTTTTATGAGCCCAGACATTTTAAACCACTCATGTACTGCACTGTAATGGCAGCAGCTAACAAAACTAAATAAGTTGAAATCTCTCTCCGAGTGAGGCGAGTAAAAGAGTGCTGTGATCTGGGTGGGAGTGAGGTTAAGAGGGCTGAGAGTAACAGAGATCAATAAACCTGAGTAAACCACAGTCCTCTGGCCTCCACAGAGAATGCAATGGAGACTGATGCTGCAGGCTGTGGTCTTTAGTTTTCGTGTTGGCATGCAGGGCTGTAGGTTGTGACTAAATGGCAGCATCTTCCAACTTTTTATCTCCTGCTGGAGGGAGTAAATGCTTTTAGAGGTTTCACTGGTGCCACAACCAATGTGATAAGTGTTATCATTTTGTTCAGTTCAGTTCTGTTTGAAGCCACAGTTTACCACTGATTTACAGTAATAGCACTACCAGTAACCATGTTATTGTGGCATAAATGTGGTACTTTAATCCTCAACATAATTGCATGGATAAGTACTATTTTTGTTAATGAAAAATTCACATCTGCATTGAAACTTAAGGTGCTATAAATTTGCATTTCTATTAGACTAAACTAGTTAATTTTTTTAATATTAGATGTGCTGCTGTTCTCTGTCCAATAAAGTCTTGGTGTCATTATTTTTTTAATTATTTAATTGTTAAAGCACTTTCAAAACAGCCAAAGGGCTGTAGATGAGGAGCAAATTAAGATCAATATAAAATCCAAAATAAAATTAAAATTACATTAGGCTGCTCAATATAACATGGAAAATATTCAAATCAACTAATTAGCACTCGTTGAAAACTAAGAAAATAAATATGTTTTGTGGAGAGATTTTACAACGGATAAAGAGGTGGTCATTCAACATGAAAGAGTACAAGAAAACCATTCCACAATCGAAAACCCACATTGTAAAACAATAAATGATCAATTTGTCGTCCTAACATATGTTTTTAGTTTACTGTAACTCCTTAAACTAAGTTAATCATGTTCTAACTTAATTGTATAAGTTACGTGAGCTGCTTTAAGTCAGTTTAATATAATATAAGTTCAGTGGACTCATAAGTAGGGCCAGACAGAATCTGCTGACATTTTTTGCTATTTCGGAGGAAAATTTTGTAAAAATAAAAAATAAAAATCTGTGGATTTCTGCACTGTAAAACCCAGCTTATCAAATAACTGAGTGTTGTTAACTCAAAATTTACAGAAAGTTAATTCTACTCATTTGAAAAGAGTTTTGAACTCAGTGTTGAAGGTAATGAGTTAAATACCTCATTACTTCAGCTTATATGGAGTAAGTCCACAGTACTCATATTACTTTTTTATCTCAAAGGGTTTGTAGCTCTCGGTTTCCTCAGATGGTTTGAGTTGCCTTAACATATTGGGTTTTTACAGTACTCAGTTGGTTTGAGTTCTCTTCATTTATTTAAGTTCTCTTCATTCATTATTGGGTTTTACTGTGCTCAAATTGCTACATTTACTCACATGGATTAAGTTCACAGTATTCATTAGGATTCATTTTTGAATTTTAATGGTTTGTTGCAATCGGTTTCCTCAAATGGTTACCTTACCTTTTTGGGTTTTACAGTACAGCGTGTGGAATCATTTTATGAGAATCAGCAACTAAAAACTTAACATACGAAATAAAAAAACTACTTAACTTTTATTTAATGTTTACAATGTAGTCCCTCATCAAATATATCTACCAAAAAAAAAAACAGAACATATTACTTTACAAACTGTATTGTAAAATGAATCATGAACATTAATATTGTTAATATTACATTACAAATAATATTAGTGAAATAATTTAAAAACTAGGTAAATACAAATTTACACAAGTAAATACATAGACTCAATAGACTCAAAATCTGCGGAAATCTGAATTTCTGCGCGCACAGAATTCGTGTGGGCCTACAAGGTTAATTTGATTCAGCTTTTAAAATTAAGCCAGTATTTTTTACAGTGGAACAATGAAAAAGTTCATTCCCATCTGTGTTTCAGCCTTAAGTATAGACAACATCAATAAAGTATTAAGATCATAAGATCTAGAACTTCTACGAGGGTTATAGGAAAGCAGCACATTAGACAAGTATTTAGGAACACAATTGTGAGGCATTTAAATATAAATAAAGTAATTTTTAACTCAATCCTGAAGTGATATGGAGCCAATAAAGAGCTGGCAAAATGATGTCGTGGCCATTTTTGCAACCATTTTGAGAATTTTAGCTGCAGCATTTTTACCAATTGATGCTGAGAAACTGAGATTTGGAGATATCGTAAAATAGAGAATGCAGTAATCCAAAAACAGTTATAAAAGCTAAGATAACTGTCCCATATTCTTATTTATGAAACTTCGTGTCACCAGCAGCACTGCTCTCAAATGATAGTCTAGAGCCCTTTATATCCCTGTGAACCTAAAGTAAAACAGTGATTTATTTTCCTTCAGCTTAGTCCCTTATTTATCGGGGGTCACCACAGCAGAATGAACCGCCAACTATTCCGGCATATGTTTTACACAGCGGATGCCCTTCCAGCCGCAACCTAGTACTGGGAAACAAGCATACACTCTCACATTCACACACACACACTCGTACACTAGGGCCAATTTTGCTTACACAATTCACCTAAAGGACTGTGGGGGACACAGGAGGAAACCACCAACCTTCTTGCTGTGAAGCCACAGTGTTAACCAAGTCTAATTATTATCGCCAAAGCATTTGAAAGCAATTCACTTAAAATGTTGCAAGTCAACATACAACATGTTGCACTCCAAAATTGTCCTCTTCTGCTCTTAAAAATGATTAAAACTCCTAGTAGAGGGAAAATTACTATAATTTTTGTTATTCTTGAAGATCAAAATTGTAAACACTGGACAACGACGATTTATTCTTAGTGCAAATTTTAAACACCTATGCTGAAATTAACATAAAAGCTACAAATAATTTAAGAATACAAAACCGGTTAATAGCTTTAATACACTTGCTTTAAATGAAACGTGCAGAATGTGAAACTCTGTATACCAAAACCATTTATATATATCTAACATTTACAGTGGTAATTTATGCATTAATTCCTTCTGACGGCTAAAAGCAACAATTCCAGAATAAACTATAAGCTGTCATGCACAACGGTCGCACAGCAGGACTGAAACAAAACTGTCTTAACTTATTAACGCAAGCGGAGTGCAGGATTGATCTGAATCGAGCAACGAAGTATGCATGTGCAGCTCTCACATGAATGACTTGGTGAAGGTGAACTTTCACGCTTTACTGTTATTTATAGCCTTAAACAGAATGTGTAAATATGAAGAATGCTTTCCCAGACATGTACATTAGTGTGCATGGTTCAAGGGACTTTACCTAATGTAATAGAAGAATAAAAAACAAGTATAAGTATATAGAAGTATAAAAAATACATCATTATTTACACTCTCTCGTGTAGTTTTAAACCTTTATGAATGTATTTCTTCAGTTGAACACAAAAGACGATATTTAATATAATATAATATAAATATGAATGATATAAAATCCCATCAACTAGTAGAAAAGCAAAATGACAAAAAAGCGGTCACACTTTACAATAAGGTTTATTAGTGAATGTTAATTAATACATTTACTAACATGAACAAACAATGAACTATACATTTACTACAGTATTTATTCATGTTAGTAAACGTTAGTTAATGAAAATACAGTAGTTCATTGTTAGTTCAAATTAACTCACGGTGCACTAACTAAGTTTAACAAGATGGACTTGGATGTTAATAATGCATTAGTAAATGCTTAATTATGATTAATAAATGCTGTACAAGTGTTGTTCATGATTGGTTCATGTTAGTAAATGCATTAACTAATGGACCTTATTGTAAACTGTTACCAAAAAAGCAATATATTTTTTATGTTCAACAGATAAAAGAAACGTGAAATGTTAGTAAATGATGACAGAATTTTCATTTGTGTGTGAACTATCCCTTTAAATCAAATATGCACATGTTCTCTATCATGCTTAGTGATTAGATTAGTGTGAAATATTCTTGCAGAATCAAATTAAAAGTATCTGATTGCTAACCTTAGGTTTTCAATACCATAATTGGAACTTTTTGGAATTTACACATGCAGCTAACATTCAACATTCATGTAAAGAAAGCAAAAATATGATTTATAGCAAAACAGGTTGTGTAAAATGAGGAAAGATTTCCTCAACATGTACATTAGTGTGCATGGTTTAAAGGAATTTACTTAAGCAGCCCCTTTTGTGGGTTTTTGAAAATTACCTTCCATGCAGTTTGAAACTCAGCTCAAAGGCTGCATTTACACTGCATGGTTCAAGTGACTCAATTCAGATTTTTTCTCTAATGTCGCACAGATCAGATTTGGCTCATGTGCATGTAAGCAGAAAAAAATCACATGGATCCAATTTACTCAAATCAGATTCAAGCCTTGTACATATGTGGAAATTTATCCGACATGAACCGGAAATGGGTCCTTGTGTCTGCAGTGTAAGCAGGTGCATTAAAAACAACAGCGAATGATGTCAAGTCTAATGCTTTCATTTCAGAACAGACTACAGCAAAGTCCCAAACCTTAAATCTCATGCAGAAGGACTAAAATAGCTGTTATATTGTCATGTAGCACAAGTATTTAAGCATGTTAACTAGAGAGAGAGCAACTTCCGCCACTTAACCAATATAAACGAATATTGAACTGTTACATATATCACGTGCAAAAGTCATGCCATGGACATCACATTAAGTTGCCCACAGGTTTAAAAAGGCTTAGATTAAAAGAAGATGGCCAAATGAGAACTCTTCTGTCATAAACTCTAGTAAAACAACTTGTCAAAAAGGATTAAAAAAAAACGAAACCCTGCGAACAGATTGAAGAGCGCACTTTTATTACAGCTGTCAGTCAGCGCCTGCTCTTTTTTTCATGGTTATTGCATATTTGTGGTTTGCTGTGTAAATGCAGACAATCGGATGAATCAAAAAAATCAGATACAGTCACAAATTCAAAATTGACCATCAAGATCTGCAGTGTAAATGCAACTTAAGTAAAAAAAAAGGGTCTAAAAATATAGATTTTTTAAATAAAAGGTTAAACTCAGAGTCGCTTAAATGATTCGTCGTTTGTCCGAATCTTTTGCCTGTTCATATCAACGTTGACAACAAACAATAGTAAAAAGTTCTGTGCTGGATCGGTAAAACATGAACGCTCCTTTCACAGAGTGTGGGCCTGATCATGGCAGAACATTAATGAGTGAACTTTCTGGTGATCAATGTAATAATCTACCCTGCGACGGGGGATTCATTGGCCATTTGTTAAAGGAAGGATCAAAAAAGACTGAAACTTTATCAGTACACAGTTCATGGATCAGTTTCTTCCTCCAGTTCACAAATGTAAGTGAGAGTGATTAAAACGGCTGAATCTTTGATTTCTCTAGCTTGCAAAATATGTATTTAATTGTGTTTGGCTACTTGTAATCGCTCCACATGGTTTGTACTGTACTTGGTTAAGAGTCTTTATATTCTCATATCGCGTCTAAATCCACGTTGAAAACGCAAAGTGTGCTGCTTTGTTTATGAATTACGGATACACACGTGCGGCAGTCGTTTTAAAATAGTTCAGCTTTTGCCACTATGTGGATTCATACTGAATGTGTGTCGTTGTTATTACTTGGTTAAGAATAGAGTGATATGCTGGTGTTTAACTGCATTGCTTTAATGCACTCCTGCATTGGGCTCACACATATACTCTGCACTCTGACTACTTCAACCATGTTCATAAGCCGTGGTGGGCGTTTCTCTCTGTCTCGTGCTGATTGCAGTCAAACTAGGTCATCGGACCAATCAGCGCTGATTAGCATCGTGCTAAGGAGGGGTTTGGCAACAAATGAATCACTGAACAAATAATAGGGGAGTTGTTGGGATAATAAGGTAAAAATAAATGCATCTTATAAGACAACAAAAGTGTTTTTGACCTTGCACGCATATCAGCCTGTTGTTAGAGACCCCCAAAAACAAAATATGAGTTTTTAATACATAATAGAGGCTTTTTAAAGTGAAAGTTTACCTAAAACATACCTCATTATTTACTCTCCCTCATGTAGTTTAAAACCTTTATCAATTTCAGAAAAATGCTGACTGCTGGCACCAACTTCAATAATAGAAAAGCAAAACAACTAGGGAGATCAATGGGTCCCAGCATTCTGCAAAGTATCTTCTTTTGTGCTCAACAGATGAAAGAAACATGAGTAAATGATGACAGCATTTTCATTTGTGTGTGAACTAACCCTTTAAGTCAAATACACACGATGTTCTATATCATGTTTTTGATTTGATTAGTGTGAAATGTTCTTGCAGAATCAAATAAAAGCATCTAATTGCTAACTTTAGGTATTCAATACCATAATTGAAATTATTTTTTTCAATTCCCACATCTAAACATTCAACATTGATGTAAAAAAAAAAAAAGACTGACTTATACTTTAGACTTTCTATGCACCATACTACATCCACTAATGAATGGAATAGAGGAAGGTCATTAATATTCACGGCCGAAGGGACACTGACCTATGCAGTCCTGATTATCAACATAATGAACTTCATTCACTCCCAGGCCTTCTCTCTGATACAGCTCTTGCTCCTGGGGAGAAAACACAAGATAAGTGTACACCGCTTTTTTTGTGTGTGGCTGAAATTGGTAAAATGCTTAACTTAATCTGCTGCAACAAGATCGTCTCAAAAGAAGTAAAACTGGAATCATTAAATTGGAACAAGTGTGTGCTTACAATCAAAGAAAAAGAGTTCGGTTTCTAAAAAGGCCACAGTTATGAGTCACCGATCAATACTAAAAAATCCCAATAACACTGATGACTCACCTCTTTCAGTATGCGTTCATTAAAAAACTGCTGCAGCTTTTCATTACAATAGTTGATGCAGAACTGCTCAAAGCTGTTGTGCTCGAAATACTCTAAAGAGGAATATAAAAGAAAAGCAATTTGTGATTCAGCCGCTATAGGTGTATCTCTAAAAGCATTTAACAGTTACACTATTATAGAGACAGCGTTAGTGAGAGCCAATTACTGTTAATCCCACGGCAAATTCTCTACCTTATTTCGCAACGAGACAAGCTAATAGCCAGTGAATCGCTTCCTCCGCTATATGTTTAATGAGTCATATCTCATGCTGGTTTATTTTATATTTTAACATTAATGGGATATTTTAGGCTGCGTGGAGGATACATCGATAGAAAGCACAGAGTTCTTACACCTTTTCCAACTTCGGGAACCAGCACTTTTAGCACTTTCAAGGTGCATTTTTATGCTTTTCCAGCAAGTTCAGGTATTGGATGAAGCATCTTTTTTAGTTTGGTCTCTTTTTACCTTCAGTTGATATCTAAAAAAAAAATGAGCTTACAGTCAGATTTTGTTTGGGTGTAGTACCAAACTTTCATGGCCAGTCGTTCATGATATTTCATGTGCATTGCCAATTTTTACATTTATTGGTGTTTTAGATGCAAAGATGCATTCTGGGTGAATGTCTCCTAAATACGTATGGAGCTAATAATATGCCAAAACAATCTGAATTTGAATTGTGCTAATTTGAATTAATAATCGTGCTGTCAATCGATTACAAAAAAATAACTAATGAATCACACTTCTTTTGAAAATTTATCTCCTTTAAAAGAGTAAAACTTGTAATTTTGGCTATTCAAATGTAAAATTAATGTAAACGCAAGACAAAAACTATTTAAACTCAAAATATAATTGTTTATTAGAATTTTTGTTTAACTTGTAACACAGATTTCTTCATGTAAATAACAAACCCACAATAAACTATCAAGATCCTGGCTTGACAGCCAAATTTATTACAGAAATAAAAATACAGGCATGTTAGTGTCATTTGAATTTTAAAACAATCAATGCCAATAAAGAAAAAAATTATTTCCAAGTTGGATTCTAAGTGGACTGCAAAAAATGCCAAAATACAGGCATTGCAGATATAGAAAATGGAAAATAATAATAATAATAATAAAGTACTGAATACAAACTGTTGCACTCATTGTAAAGTTGTATTGTTCTTAGTTAAGAACATTAATTATAAAGTAGAAACAATTTTGCTCAGTCCTCCTTTACATTTAGCCTGTGGCTAAGACAGTCCAGTCTGTTGACATTATCAGGGGACAATGTGGACCTTTTCTTTTGAATGATGCAAGCTTAGAGTGCAACGCAGTATCACAGCAATTCGTAACTTTTTGATTTAGTGGCTACAGACAACAACATTTAGGCAGGTTTGTTGCTAAGAAACGCGCGCGCACACACACAGACTAGAGCCGTGCACAGGGTGGGTGGCCTGGTGGCTAGAGCCACTGCCTCTCTGCCCTTATTGGCTGAGGTGCCCTTCTCAGGAGGCACTTGCTCTTCACTTTGCGATTGCGTTAAGCACCTGCCCCTGAAAGGGTCTGTGCTTTGTGCACGGGCCTGACACAGACACACAAACACACACACACACACACACACACACACATACACACACACACACACACACAGACACAGACACAGACACAGACACAGACACACAGACACAGACACAGACACAGACACAGACACAGACACAGACACACACACACACACACATAACGCGTGCAGTTTAGGACAGGGCAGCTGGAGCGACTCCCCTCAGATTCAACACACATGATCACGTTCATCAAATCTAGAACTAAGCGTTCTAAAGTATGGTTATGTTTCACAAGGATTCTGACACAACAATGCAAAGCATACGCTTTCATAGCGTTTAAGGAGGAAAAATATCAAACTTAATGACATATTTGAGGACTCAGGCTGAAAGGCAGAGGAATGCGCTGTCTGACAGCTCGCGACTCCATCTTTCACTTACATGGATACCACTACTTCGATTTTAATATGATTAAGATAATACTCTTATTAAGAGTCTACCATGTAAGCAGCGATTTTATCTTATTATCTTAAAGGACAACCGAGTCACAACATGCGGAGGTTTTTCTTTCCGTTCGCCATGCGGTTTTAAATTCCATTAAAACAGAAGTCAAAAGTTAAAAATGAAACACCAGAAATTGCATGAAATTGAACATTAATTGTTTTATACTAAAACTTGCCTTTAAAAAGTGCTTCCTTGGTCTTATCCATATTTACTTGCATGTTAAGGCTGATTTATACTTCTGCGTCAAACGCCGGCGTATGCTACGGCGCTGATCCATAGCCCTTTGCCGTGGCCGTCGGCATCACTGACGTGCACCTCTCAAAAAATGTAACTACACGTCGCAACAACGTGTAGCGCAAGCTCTGTGATTGGTCGGCTTGGTAGCGCTGACGAGTCTCGGTGGGACCAAGAGCCGCGCGAATGGCGCGAGCGATTGTTTACAAGTGTGGAGTCCCGTGAAGAAGCTCCGGATGGAAAGTTTTGTTTTGTGTTTACCTCATAGTTAAAGTTGTTGCACGTCCGCCGGTTGCTGCCTCAAAATGAGCGAGTTTGAGTCACTTGTACAACCAGGAAGTGTTCAGGAAAAGCAAAACAGAAGCGAAGAAACTCGACACAGAGGAACATTTACACCTCACTGCCAACTAGCTTTTCGGAAGTGTTAATGCAGACCAACAGAGACAGCGCGCAGAAGTATAAATGCACAGCTGCGCGCGTTGCCTTCGCCGTGAGTTACACCGGTCACTTGACGCAGAAGTATAAACCAGGCTTTAAACACACATCGACCAAAACAGGAAGTTAAAAAAAAAAAAAAAAAAAAACTGCAACTGCATTAATTGTGATAATTTTTTTCACGCGTTGAATATTTTTAATTAATCGCATGCGTTAACACACAAATTTTGACAGCACTGATTAATAACAATTTATTATATTAATGATATAATAAATTATATTATGATTATGATTATTATATGCCATATTATATTTAAAAACTGTTTTGAATTTAAATATCTTAACTAAAAGATAAGGTTCAGGATATATACAGAACTTGGTGAGTTGAATTTAATACCTTTTAATAACTTTTTTAATACCTTCAAAAAAATGTAACACCAGCAGGACTTGCACGAGCTGCAACTGTAGTGGCGTAAATGTAATATATTTTTTAAATGGAAAAACATGCTGCAAATAACATACATTTAAGTAAAGCAGAGGGATTAATCAATGTGTCACAGTACTAACAAAACCAGACACTAACAAAACACTAACAAAAACCAGAAACAACTATCAAACTAATTCTGTGATGACTTATTAATATTTGTGCAAAACAACTCCAAAACAAAGATCTAATAATTATACAATATAAATGATGAAGATGTTGACAATAATACTAACAATGAATTACATTTCTCATTATTATGCTTCCTTGAATGTGCCTGAATGTGAGTTATCTGCGATAAAAAGTCTGACTGTTACTTTATGAAAAATAAATTTACGGTTTGCATCAAACAAAGATGAAGCATTGCAGAAAGAAATGTTTATTTTGTACTATTGTTTTTATATGCATGTTAATTTAATAAATAATATTTCTGCTACACAACAAACAAAAGACTATAATAAATCATTCAATTCTGGGCTGAAAGCTGCAAAGCGGTCATCAGTAATTAAATAGAAAAATAATATACATCTCAAGAAAAAATAGACAAAAAGTAGAAAAGTCTCACTTCTATCACTCTTAAAGTTTTGGTTTCAGTTTGTGTTATTTTAAATGCTCAGTCTCATTATGCACGGATTTACAGTTTTCTGTGTTTGTGGGAAAAAAGCAGGCGAGTCAGCCGACCGGGGCAGAGCAGGATTCTCGCGGTGACCACTGGTGCAATACCGTTCTTTGTTATGAGCCGCAAATTTAGTTTAAACTTAGTAAAGGCGAGCTTCTTTGGCGATGATGTGTGCAGTGTTAGATTTTACATTTATAGCAGACATTTGCGCTGAACATTTGCTCGATTGATCATGGCTGGCGGATTGTCATTCACCACATAATCGATGGCATCGGTACTTTTCACTCTTCCCCCGTTTGCATTTCCCACATTCCCCACACAAGCTCCCTGTCATCTGGCAGCGGAAAGCCTTCAGTGATTGACAGCTGATATGAACTAATATAGCGCCAATATAATCGTCTTCTTGCAGACGTGGCTATAAGCCTCGCAGTTGTTCCCAACAACAGACATAGGCCAGTCTTTAAACCTGGCTTCCTCCAGCTTGAGGTCCGAAAACTTGCATTTCCCAATGTTTTCATTTAAAAGTTAGAATAAAGCCTACACTTGACACAAATTGAAAGTTTATCTAAAAAACTAGGCTCGAAAATGTAATACCTCGTCAGATGACCTGTATTACTTTTTAATACTTTTTAATGGCCTTAATTTTGGCTAATTTCATTTACTACCTTTTACAACCCACGTGAACACCATGAGGTTACAGTATAGGTCAGAATCATCTCTTAATCCCTCAAAACACAGAACGCTTAAGTAAGTTTGCTCACTTGCATGTGAGGGAGTACAAGATCAGGTAGTTCTCAAGAGCTCCCCTTGGTAAATGAGGTGAAGGGGGAGATGGTGTGAATGGGGGGATTCTTAAAAAAATGAAGATAAGGGAGTAATGCTAGACGAGCTATTTATAGTGAGTTTGGAATAATCCGATTGGCTTACTAATGATTACAAATGGGAGACCAGCCCGGATCAATCATAACACGTGCTCCTCTCGAAATTAGTTTGTGAATTGTAAAAATACCACTAACAAAAAATAACTCTTGCATATCCTGTAAATAACATTTTAAACAGTGAATTACTTGCAACTTCTAGAAACAAATAATTTAATGTAAATAATAATTTTTATGCAACGGATAATATGCCGTCACAAGGCATCTCTGGTATAGCATCCAATCATCGTCAGTGAAGCACAAAGTAAGGCTCAAGAAGGACTCCATTGTCCTACATGACCAGAGATAAGATGTGGCTGTAAAGTAGCCGTAGAAGACATTAACAGAGTGAAGTCACATGACACTTAGGGAAAATCATTGAAAAAATCGTCCTGGAAAAATTAGAGTGATCCTAGGTTTTGAAAGTCAATTTCGATAACATTTTGATTGATCGCCCAGCCCTAATTTATACCAACTCTGGAAGTAAATTGTTGTGTTCAGCAGAACAAATAACTATATTTTAACTGTGAATTTTATGAAATTTTAATTTTGGAGCGTTAACTATCCCGAGTTTAAGGGCTCTATTTTGACGGTTTATGCGCAAAACGGAAAGCGCAAGGCGCAAACGCATTTAGGGCGTGTCAGAATCCATATGTGCTAATATGAGGACAGGAAAATCCGATTTGTGCCATGGCACATGGTCTAAAAGGGTTAAGTTTATTTCTTAATGAGTTTTAGGTGTGTTTTGAGAATAAACCAATCAGAGTCTCATCTCCCATTCCCTTTAAGAGGCAGCTGCGTCGCGCCATAAGCGCATTTGCAATTCACATGACATAAAGTTAGTTCACTTTCGCTTTTGCTCTCGTGGATAGGGAAACCTTTACGCACAGACATCAATTAGCCTATAAATAATTAATTTTAGTTTGTTAAGCGCAAAGATTTGTTCCGAAACTCTTTCTAAATTCAGTTGTAATTTCCAGCAAACGAATAAATGAACAATAATAACGAAGTGTGGTCAAAATACTGAGTTATTTCCAAATACACCTGCTAAGCCCCATATGGTGTAAAACCTGACAGGTGGACAAATCTAAGCTTGTTTTTAATAAAAAACTAAAAAATATATAAATATGGATATAATAAATAATACTGCTAATAAAAATAACATTATATAAAAGCAAATTGAATGAACTGAAAAAGGCTCCCGAGATGAAGGATTCAATGCAGTGGTTTTTAAATTCATGTAGGCTAGAAAATGATATGTTTTGTAATATTTTAATTCTTTATATTTATATCCTATATATATCATTTATATAATATCCTTAATATATCCTTAATATTTTAAATCTTTTTCATATGTAAAGATATTTGCGTATTGCTCTACATTTTGTGTGTATTAAGCAGTGTGTAAGACTTTAGACCGGGTTTGTTCTGGTCTAAGGAACAGACTATTACAGTTGCTAAAAATAGCAACGCGCCAAAACACGTCTGCTTTTTTAGACCAAAACACCTATGGGCGCACATATGAGCGCAAATGCATTTGCTATTTAAAAAGCGTGGCGCAACACCTCAAAATGACCGCCGGGTGTATGATAGGGCCCTATGTCAATATTCTGAGACCATATGTAAGATCTAAATTAAATCTGAAAACAAATATACATACAAGGATATAGAAAAACATGAAAATAAATGAATAAATTAATGAATGAATAAATAAATAAATAAATAAATAAATAAATGAATATATTTTCTTCCCAGCTTTGATGTCACTAATCAAATTGAAATACCAGTAAAATCTGAAATGTTAAATTAAATTTATCAAATGCATATAAATATAATATATTCCATATATCCAATGTATGTTAAATTAAATATATATAAAAAAGAATTGAAGATACTAATATAATTTGTAGAGGAAAAATCAGGTGGTCATAGTAAAGTGTTCTCAAACTTTTGGTCTCACCAAAGCCAGCAATGTCCAGCACGCCGATGAAGTTGGAGGACGTATCAAAGGGGAAGCACTGGTTGACCCGTTTGACCACATGATCAAAGAGCCGGCTGTAAACGGCTTTGGCGAGGGCATCACGGGCATTGTTGGCCTGTTCCACCTTCAGAGGCACCCTGGAGAGGAGCAAAGTGGGACAGGAGGAGTCAAAATCTGGGCCAGGGCTTCTGCTAATGCCGCCTCATCAATACATGTCCATTCTGTTTTACTCTGTCCAACTTTGCACTCTTAAGACAGTTGCTTAAAACACACAAACACACACACACACACACATTTTAGGGGAAAGCAGAATGCCATCAAGAAATAATTTTGAGTCAAAATGTAATTTATTTTTCTCTCAAATCTGTTATGATTGCAAATGCTCAGGGCAAGTGAAAAAAAAATCTTGTCTGACTTTATTTGACCTGACAATAATGTGTTTCTACCATTATACCGAGGACAAAGGGATATAATTAAAGGTTGTTTCAGCCAAAAATGTTACAAAAAAAATAAGCATCAGTGAAATTGTTTGATAATGACATAAGAGGGGAAATTAGGGTTTGTTGGAGAGCATGGGGAAGTGTTGCCTGGCTTTTACAGGGACAAAGATAAATTAAGACAATCTTATGCTTCGCTGATTACTGAAAGTAAGTTTTCTTGCCTTTTTTTAAGAAAAGAACAATTCAAAGGGTTTCCACTAGTCCTTATAGGACTACACAATATCTTATCATTATAGCATAGCAATCGCAATAATCACATGCAATAGACACATGCGATTATATGCAATGTTGCATGTATGCAACATGTATGCAATATACTGTATGCTGTGTGAGGGTTTTAAAGGCATTCAGGCCTAAAAAAATTGTTGCGTTTTTTAAAAAGTCTTTATAAAACGAAGACTATGCAGCATTTACATTTGATTATTCAATTACTGTATACCTGAATACAGTTTGACTCCATAAAAAAAACTATAAAACGCTGTTTAAATCGTTTGTATTTTTTTTCTTTATTGAATTTATCTACACTTGAATATTGTTTCTTATATTGTATGCATATGCTCTCCCCTACAGATCCCAAACAATTTAAAATCATAAATTCTTTCCAAATTGTTATTCAACTCATCTAGAGATATTATATTCATATTGCAAGTATATGGTAGAATAAAAAAAGTATCGCAATGTTAGATTTTTCCAAAATCATGCAGCAGCTCTAATTCCTAAGACTTGAAACTATGTTTATAGTGGCATATGGACACTATATATATATATATATATATATATATATATATATATATATATATATATATATATATATATATATATACTACACTTAGTCCTGTTTCTCTTATGTTTACATTCATTTTAATACTTAAACTAAATATACTCCCCAAAACTAGATAAAAATAATGCAGTGTGTGCACAATTTAAGCTAGTCCTTATGATGTTTTTTGTCAGTTGAGCTTAAAAAGTTTATAATATTGTGTAAGGAAGACAAAACACCATCATGAAATCCTCCTTTGCAAAAAGATAAAAATCTGCTGCTGGAAAAAGATGTGTTCTGGGCAACACTGAGAATATGAACAGACAAAAAGACATGTGTTTGAAAATTATTTGCTTTTAATAGACATATTGCATCATACCCAGTTTTTGGACCATTTAGGTGTCTTTGGTCCACACTCCCTTTATAATTTGGTCAAACTTTACCAGCATTTGTCTGAAAGTCGATCAAAACCCGCTTGAACTCTTTAAAGAGCAATTCCAATAGAGTATATAAACAGAGCCTAACTCTGGTGTCAAGAGTGAAGACACCCTAACAGAATCTAAATTACTTTTAATACCATGCATTTCAACACCAATCAATTAACTTTAAATATATAGCACCTTATTACAACCAGGAGGCTGCCCAAAGTGCTTTACAGTATTAAAAACCAAATTAAACATTAAAACACATAAGACAGTAAGAGCACAAGTGTCAATAAAACAGCATTAGGTACTACCAAAAATCAAAAGCAAGTGTAAACAAATAGGTTTTAAGTTTTTCTTTAAACAGTGCCACATCTGTGATCTGAAGGGAGGGTGTTTCACAGTTTTGGACCTGCCAATGCAAATGAACGATCACCTCATTGTTTATACCTGGATCTAGGAACCTCCAGCAACAACTAGCCTGCTAATAGTAGGGCCCTGTTTGGTTTATGAACCTTTAAAATCTCACATAAATATGAATGTGCAGAACAATTAACTGCATAAAAAACAAACAACAGTAGATAAAAATAAATTCTGAAATTAACAGGGAGCCACTGAAGAGAGTAAACGTAAGGTGTAAGGTTATAACTGATGAAGGTTTGGTTGATTCCAACATAAAGTGCACTGCAATAGCCCAGACGAGAGCTGATAAAGGCATGAATGACTTTCTCTAGATTACGCTGGTTTAGAAATGGCTTGAAGAAGGCGAAGCTAGAAAAAGCTTACCTTGATCACTCAATTAACCTGTTTCTCAAATTTTAAACTATGTTCCAAATTCACTCCTAAATTTTTAAGTACACTTAAAATACTTATATAAAATGAGTTCAAACAACACAATTCTTACGTTTCTTAGGGGGCAACTTAATTGTTTTAAATTCAATCCACCAACATTTTTAAAACGATTTAAGTAACTTAATAGATTTGTGTTGAGACAATATAAAGGAATTGTGTGGAACCATGCATTTTGTTACAGTGTAAATGGCTAAAATATGGGGAAAAGCTAAGATGATCAGAGGGTAACTCATTAGGGAGGTTCAAGTTGCCAAACACAATCCATTCTGCTTTGTCTTTGTTCAGAGAAAGACATTTCTGTGACAGCCAAAGTTTGAAGTCAACTAAACATCCGTGCAGAGATTCTGAAGCAACAGGGAGAAAGATTTGAACATCGTCAGCATACAGATGAAATAAGACATCCTCCTTTTCTGCTTTGTTGTTCATCAAGTGTGTAAAAAAAAACTAAAAATTTATTTATTAACTACTCACCCCATGTCGTTACAAATCCATGAGACCTTTGTTTATCTTCAAAAAAAAATAAAAAATAAGTCAACATTTTAGATGAAATCCAAAATCTCTCTCATCCTCCATACATACCAACTGTCCCAAGACATTCAAAGTCCAGAAAAGGTACCAATAACATTGTCAAAACATTTATTGTGACTCCAACAGTTCAAATGAAATCATACAAAACTCCAAAAACAAGTTTGTGTGCCAAACAAACTGTAAGCACAACTCTGTTTACCTATATATCATCTGACAACTACATCAGGTTGCTTAATTGAGCATTTACTAAGGGCAGAACAATGTATTGGCATTAAAGTCAGCAGTGCAACTTGCAAGCAGTGTACTGCCTGTAGTAAACGCACAACCAATTCTGACAAGGAAAACATTGGCGAACAAAGTTGTTTTTACAGTTTGGAGTCACACAGATTGTTTTTGCTGTTTTCTTTTGGACTTTGAATGAGTCGGAAGGTTATATGAAGGAAGAGAGAGCTCCAGGATTTCATCTAAAATATCGTAATTTGTGTTCCGAAAGACTGAAGATCTCAGGGGATTTCAACAACATGAGGGCGAGTAATTAAAAACAGATTTTTCATTTTTGGGTGAACTCACCCTTTAATGGTCCCAGCGGAGATTAATAATATAATACAAGTAAAAATACAGTACAGGGAAACGATTAAATCCAAACTTACTCTTCAGAGGGAACAGTGATGAATGTACATACACAAAACAAGCAGCGCTCCGAAATCCCGGTGAAGCTTAAAGGGCCGGAAATGCAGCAGAGCCCAGAGATATTACACGAAAACACAATAAATCTCTATAACACGCGCCTGTTAAAGCAAAGCAGCTCATAATCGCAAGACACAATGGCTCCGTACTATCCTCATGAGGCGCACGACTAGCGGCGACCATCTGAAACTCCAGAACGGCATGATCAAACTCTCGATGCCTCCCGTCCCGCTGTGGGAATACCTGCTGTGTGACTCTTATTGCCTGCACAGTTAATAAAAGCTGGACCTGGGCCCGCAATAATCTCTAGCATCTCGGGTCTGCGAGATTGCTTTTCATTAACTCGCTTTTATGCTATTAGTGTATTCCCCACATCGAGAGGCTTGCAGTGCTCTCCTGCCTCACAATGTCACCCGCTTTGTTGAGTTGAGCAGATTTAGAAAAATCACAATGCGCCCATGAAATGAAGCTTTTGTCAGGCTCAAGCTGCTGCCCTCTCCGCTGTCTATCGGTGTGAATTGCGAGGGTCAAGGTAGCCTTGTTTGAATACAGTCTCCATAATTTTCCATAAAAAAACGTGTAATGCATATGTACGTGGCTGTGCATCTGTTGGCAGCCAAATGAGGAGGGCAGCGAAACCTCCAGCGACTTTGATTCTCATCATACCTAAAAGACCCCAGGCCACTCCCACAGACAAACATCCATTATTCATGCAGTGCAAACACTCCCAGTCCAGCATCTGTGCTTGGTTAAATATTAATCCTCCGAGCGCTGCCCTATCATTCAGACGGTGCAGAATATAAAACCTCACCTGGGCGAAGAGGAATGGAGCGTACGATTCAATCGAGGCCATCGGGTTTTTCCAATTTCTCTCTCCTTCGACAATTGGTGTGTGGCGTAATTGAACTGTGGGTTTTACATGTCGAAAGCTGAGAAGAGCTAGGCTTTTAAATGAGATAAAAGATCAAGATTTTATATAAAGTTTCACCGTTTTATATAAGACTTAAGGTTCCATATTGTTTTCGCCTAAACAAAAGAGTGTTTTTTCCATAATAAAGATCAGGTACACTTTTTTAAAACATATATAATTTTTGTAATGCATATTATGAAATATTATTACTATTCATTAAATATATATTAATTTAACCCATAAGAGGCCAGACTGACTTCTCCTTATAGAAAACTGTAAAGCAGACCAAACGGACCACTTATACAGTAACATGTTCCTGTAGCTGTTTTTGAAATACAACCCCCACCTTGTGAAATGTCTGACAATGGACAATAATATTAATTTAATTTTATTTTACATACTGTGCGTTACTACAGGGAAACAAACAATCCCAATGTCTCATGAAGGTCATGGGACCTCATATATATATGAGACGTCATATACTGTATAATAAAATATTCATGCAGGAAGTATTGATGGTGTGCAGGATCTTTGTTTCCCTTTTGCACATTTTGATTTTTCCCATGCACCTATAGTTGCTTCAGATGTGCTGACTGGCGTATGTTACTACAAAAATTAAGCTTTTTTGCTGAACAAGATACATGTTTCCACAACATATCAAAAGTATTACCCTTCTGCTGAGATAAAAACAAAAACCATTTGCAGAAGTAATATTGTCTTTTTATTTTATTTGCTTTGCCAGAAATTATTTCCTAATTATTTCCTTACAACATGATTATACACACTGTATATATACTCTGTAAAAAAAATGATATGACAAAGTCATGACTACAAATGTTTTTTTGAAAGCAGTAAGATTGTTTTGTAGTTTACAAATATATATATATATATATATATATATATATATATATATATATATATATATATATATATATATATATATATATATATATATATATATATATATATATATATATATATATATATAAAGTTGAAGTCAGAATTATTAGCCCCCCTGAATTATTAGCCCCCTGTTTATTTTCCCCCAGTTTCTGTTTAACGGAAATTTCTAAACAATTCAACTCATTTCTAAAAATAATAGTTATAATAACTCATCTCTAATAACTGATTGATTTTATCTTTGCCATGATGATAGTAAATAATATTTGACAAGATATTTTTCAAGACACTTCTATACAGCTTAAAGTGATATTTAAAGGCTTAACTAGGGTAATTAGGTTAACTTGGCAGGTTAGGGTAATTAGACAAGTTATTGGATTAATAATGGTTTGTTTTGTAGACTATCAAAAAAAAATCTAGCTTAAAAGGCTAATAATTTAGAAATTTTAAAATGGCGTCCAGGAAACCGAACTGAACTTATTGGACTGACTGGTGATTCTAGTAAGAGTTAAATTAGCATTAGACTCGAAGTATAAAAAAACATAAGAATAAAAAATCTGCTGAATATACTGTACACACTTTGTTAGGTACACCTGTCCAACTGCTTATTAACGCAAACTTCTAAACAGCAAATCACATGGCAGCAACATTTAGGCATGTAGACATGGTCAAGACGATCTGCTGCAGTTTAAACTGAGCATCAGCATGGGGAAGAAAGGTGATTTAAGTGACTTTGAACGTGGCATGGTTGTTGGTGCCAAACAGGCTGGTCTGAGTATTTTAGAAACTGCTGATCTACTGGGATTTTCACGCACAACCATCTCAAGAGTTTATAGAGAATGATCTAAAAAAGAGAAAATATCTAGTCAGCGGCAGTTCTGTAGGCGCAAATGCCTTGTGGATACTAGAGGTCAGAGTAGAATGGACAAACTGGTTTAAGCTGATAGAAAGGCAACAGTAACTCAAATAACTACTCGTTACAACTGAGGTATGCAGAAGAGCACCACTGAATGCACAACACGTCGAACCTTTAGGCGGATGGGCTAAAGCAGAAGACAACACTGGGTCCCACTCCTGTCAGCTGAGAACAGGAAACTGAGGCTACAATTCACACAGGCTCACCAAAATTGGACAATAGAAGATTGGAAAAATGTTGCCTGGTCTGATGAGTCTCGATTTCTGCTGCGACATACGGATGTTAAAGTCAGAATTTGGTGTCAACAACCACATGAAAGCATGGATCCATCCTCCCTTGTACCAACAGTTCAGGCTGGTGGTGGTGGTGTAATGGTGTCAATGTTACAGCCATACCTGAGTATTGTTGCTGACCATGTCTATCCCTTTATGACCACAGTGTACTAATATTCTGATGGCTACTTCCAGCAGAAAAGTGTCCCATGTTATAAAGCTTGAATCATCTCAGACTGGCTTGTTGAACATGACAAAGAGTTCACTGTAGTCAAATGGCCACCACATTTACCAGATCTCAATCCAATAGAGCACCTCTGGGATGTGTTGGAACAGGAGATTCATATCATGGATGTGCAGCCGACAAATCTGCAGCAACATGATGCTATCATGTCAATATGGATCAAAATCTCTGAGGAATATTTCCAGTACCTTGTTAAATCTGTACCACATAGGTTTAAGGCAGTTCTGCAAAAGGCAAAAGGGATCCACCCCAGTACCAGTAAGGTGTACCTAATAAGTGACTGGAGAATTTATATATATATATATATATATATATATATATATATATATATATATATATATATATATATATATGGTGAAAAGTAATGGTTAAAAAGTAATAGGTAATGTTTTGAAATGCATTTTTGCCCCACAGGTTTTTCCTATTTATTTAGCATTTTATAACCTCAACAGCTTTTGCCATGTCCCGACACTTACTTTGACAGTCATGAGGATCTTCCATGAAAACATCTGTTTTGTTTTTGTGAAATGATCTTTTAAAATCATTTCACTGCTGTTCACTCGTAAATTTGACCACATTTTCTTTCAAGAGTTTTCAGAGTTTTTGTTTCTCATTATAATAACATTTACCCATTTCATCACCCGGCTATTTTCGATTTCATTTTCTACTTATTATTAAAATGATGTTGCTCTAAGAAGATTCAAATTAATACAATAAAAAAATCATGCCTTTATTATTAATTCACCGAGCGCTGCCCTATCATTCAAATGGTGAAAAATATAAAACTCCACCTGGCCGACGAGGAATGGGGCACGATTCAATCAAAGCAATTGAGTTTTTCCAATTCCTCTGTCCTCTGACAATTGGCGTGTGCCATAATTGGACTGTAGGTTTTACATATCGAAAGCTGAGAAGAACAAAGCTTTTGCTTCTTAAAATTACAAACCTGAGTCTTCCAGAGAAGAAGCACCAGAGACTTGTGGAAAAAGCAAAAACCAAAGTTAAGCAAGGCCTTCTCTCTTATATTAGCAATAGAAAAAATAACACATCCGTTTAAACACAGAAGACTTTCAATGGCAACTAGACTATTGCGGCCCCTCGGCCAATTTAGCCTGTGCCACATTCGATTATACTGACCATATCTCTAATGGAAAAACCTGCGATTAGCTATTTTCGGCTCTCCTGTCGTCTGCGAGCGAGCGACCGGAGGATTCATTTAACAGTTATGCGAATGTGAATGGGGGCCCAAATGACGAAATGTAATGCTAGAAGACGTTTCAGATCACTGGGAGATTGAGTTGTGTGGAAAAATATCAAGCAGGGGGTCTGTGGTGACTCTTTTGATCATCATTTGAATGCAAAAAAGAGAAATAAAAGAAATCGGGCACCCCTCCTTCTTGGGTCACTGCATGAGCAGATGTCAAAGGGTCATGAAACCCCCCTCTTTTAGTTCAAGTGTACCTCAGAAGTTAAAAAAAATGCTACATGATGGGTGTGGAGCACTGCGAGCCGAGGGAGGAGTGGGCGTGGCATAAAGAAAGAGGGGAGTGAACTGTTGTCAGTTGCCTCACAAAATGAGACACAAACCGTGAGGAGACGCATGATTTTATAGTTTACAAAGTTAAAATGCAAAAACATAAACAGTAGTTTATTTCTATTAAAATACTAAACTAGTAGTTTATTTCAAAAGTAATTTAATGCCATGTTACATATACAATAGGCTATTCGTAATTTTAAATAATATAACCACAATTTGTTATATCATAGCAAAGATAATCATGAAAACACTATAAATGAGGAGGACTGCCGAATCATCGGGTCTGAATACAGACAGTCACAGTGGATAGCAGGACAGTGTGTCTCTTTCCCTATCTATTCCAATGTTTTGTAAGATTTTAAACAAAGGCGAACACAGCAGCACAAATATAGTCAACATGTCTGAATGGTAACGAATTTAACTGATAAAAGACAAAGTCTGCCATTCTCCAATTCTTGTATAGCTCTCCTAACAAAAATGCTTGCTGAACACAAACAGCTCAGCTGCATCAGCCCAGAAAGCATTTACGGGAAAGCCATGCAACAAACCCTGTGGATCATGGAAACAAACTCATACAGCCCTTCACAACCACCTAAATTCTCAGTCTCAAAGCTTGGCAGGTCTGTCTATATGGGTCTCTCATTGGAAAGCACCTGCTGCCATGAATAATTGAGAAGCAGGTTCTTCTCATAGGATAAGAAAACTCAAGTCTATGAATAATAATGAGAAACCAACACATCACTAGACAGGCAGACAGCCCTACGTCATCGAATTTTATCCCACCGCAATAATGATCTTAAACCCGGAAGATGAAATTAGCTGACTAAGGCAAAATTATCCCAATTTCCCCACATTTAAAGCTAACAAGTGCTAACGTTGTCTTAAATGATGCTCAACACACACACACAAATCTGTTGAAATCTCAAAAAAAGTACTCAAGGGTTTCTTGAACCTTTAAGGTAAAAAAATGTGTTTACAAAACTAATATACCAGAGAACTCCATTATTCATTTCTTTATTTTGTATAGGAAAGATTTTATTCACAAACCAAAATTTGAAGCCGTCTTTTTCACATTTTTAATATTTAAAAAAAACATATCAAACATATTTATTGTCTTAGATCAGTTAAAAACAAGAAAAGTGACAGATTTTTGGAATATTATGATATTGTTTTGAAAATACCACTGATGCATAAGTCTTTCCTCTGTAATTGCTGTATTTGTATTATTTTTTTCTTATTTTATTCTTATTTTTTTCTTCCTTTTTTACTGTTTTATACAGCTGAAGCCAAAATAATTTGCCATCCTGTAATTTTAAATCAAAAATTTCACAAATAATGTTTAACAGAGCAAGGAATTTTTCACAGTAATTCCCGCAATATTTTTTCTTATGGAGAAAGTCTTTTTTGTTTTATTTTGGCTAGGATAAAAGCAGTTTTACATTTTTTAAAAAACATTTTAAGGTCAATATTATTAGCCTCTTTAAGCTATATTTGTTCGATTTGCCTAATTACTCTAACATAGCTAATTAACCTAGTTAGTCTTTTAGTCTAGTTAGTCTTTTAATGGCTTATGTCAATGTCACTTCAAGCTGTTTACAAGTGTCTTGAAAAATATCTAGTCAAATGTTATTTACTGTCATCAAGGCAAAGATAAAATAAATCAGAATTGAGTTGTTAAAACTATGTTTAGAAATCTGTTGAAAAAAATCTTTTCTCCATTAAACAGAAATTGGGGGTAAAAAAATATACAGAAGGGCTACAAATTCTAACTTTAACTGTAGGTACTTATATTATCATATAACTCGCCCTAATAAGTTCAAGTCAAGTCGAGCTTTCTTGTCATTCGTCATCGTTTCATTCGTTTGCAGAAAGTACTTTGGGTATATGTGTGAGCGTTAGTTTGTATGTAGGTGTGTCGTATTACGTGTGTGTTACATGTACGAACGGCATTGGAGGATCCGCCGCTGATGCTAAGTTCACACTACAATGGCGATCTCTCTCTCTATCTCTCTTCTTTTCTCTCTCTTGTGCTTTCGCTCTTACTCTTTCTGTGGGTCTCTGTGAGGACAGTCTCTCTTGCGAGGACTAGTCTGAGAGAATGTGTTTTCATTTTGCTTGTGATTCATGCTCTTGTCTAAAGTCTTTTGAGATTGCAAATTGCAATGTGTTTGCTTGTAAACTCCTCCAGTTAACTGATACCTGTTTGAGTGATACCTCGGAGAGGGTGTAGAAGTAAGCAAGCCGCACAATATACATATACAACACTCCGAATCCTTTATGTATTATTCTATATGGTTCAGGAGAGTGTGCTGTTTTGTGTATGTTTTGTTTTTTAGTTAGAGCAGTTAAGACGTTTGATACATTAAAGATGTTTCTTTTCATGTTGTTTCTATTTATTTATTTTTATTTACACACCTCCAACTACCTCCTCTCCAACAGGTAATTTATAATTTATTTATTATAAATATTTTTCTTTCACTGTACAATATATTTTCACTGGTTTCACTGGACGTATGGGCAATAAATAATTAGTTGCGGTGATATTTGGTGTTGAGTTGTTTTTTTCTCCATCCATTTGTCACACACACACTAAACCATTATAGTTTCAAATACTCTTAGTTTAATATTAACATCTACAGGGACGTAACATATCTCGCAGGACAAAGGTGCTACATAAATTAATCATAAATACAAACACAGCACTGGACATGCTTATTTTAATAACAATTTTTGAAAAGCCTATGCATAACTAACATAAACTATAAAATGTCCTAATAAAATACATAATCATTATTGTTACCATTACTGTCAATGTCTTGTATAGGTTCGAATGTTTGTAATTGAAGCATCAATAAAAAAAAATTATAAACATATGTGGTCACTTACTTGATGACAGTGCCTTTAGCGCCCCCTGCAGTGGTGAGCATGACCCTGGTGGTGAGGCTCACTCTCAGGTCGTCCTGGTCGAGACCCAGCAGATCGGCGCAGTACTCCAAAGTCTGACTCGACTGGTTCTTCAAAATGCAGCCACCTGAGAGCAGACGCTAAATTTTAATGCTCATCTTTAAACTCCGGCTCATCATGTTTCTAATGCGACGTCTAGACAGCAGGGGGTTGTAAATGTCTCAATGTGCTGATGCTTTTGTAGGTGTTAATAAATGTTTTCTGTAATTTAAGTCATAAATACACTAAACGTAGACCTTAAAAAAAATGTCTAATGCCTTCTAAAAGCTTCTAGTGTCATCGTTTTCACTGTTGCCGTTATTATAGTCTGAATTATTTTTATAGTTATTACCATTTTTAAAAAGTTTCAAATGTTACTTTATGCCAATATATTTAGCATTTACAATCCTCATTGACTGAGAACTATTTCACTTGTTTTAAATTAAATTTTACAAGGATAGGAATTATCTCTCGTTTTATATTTTAGTTTCTAGACAATATGACAAATTAACCTGAACAAACAATATTGTGTCTGATAATATCATAGTTTATTTTACATAAAAAAAAGAAAAACTGGTTGTAAGTGTCTATTGTTTAATATTGTTTGTTTTATTTAGGCTAGAATAAAGCGTTGTAAAAAAATTTACAACCATTTTAAGGTCAATATTATTATTAGCCCCCTCATTCAATATTTTTCTTCGATTTTCTACCGTTTTTTTTTTTTTTTTTTGTCTTGTTTTGTTTTGTTTAGGCTGGAAGAAAGCAGTTTTCATTTTTTTACAACCATTTGAAGGTCAGTTTTATTAATCTCTACATTTTTGTTTTGTTTGAGAGTCTTATTTGATTTATTTTGGCTAGAATAAAAGCAGTTTAAGTTTTTTTATAACTATTTTAAGGTCAATATTATTATTAGAACCCTTAATCAATTTTTTTATATTCTCTATGGTTTTGTTTTGTTTGAAAGTCTTATTTTATTTCAGCTGTTTTGTTTTCTTGCTTTTGTTTGTCTTTGGTTGTTCTTTTTTCTACTTTTGAGTGTCTCTCACTGAAAAATTAAAAATACATTTATTTTGTTCCATGATATTTTACCACCTGAACTTTGAAGTCCTAAATGATCAAATGATCTGTCATTTACCTGATGCATGACATCTGCTGTTTTGTGTTGTATTTTTTACTATTGTTTTTATTTCTATAAATGTTTAAAAAAAACAAATTCACTGTTTACTGTTTTGTTATTGCTTTTTTATTTTTAGAAAGGCTTATTTGTTATTTTGGCTACAATAAAAGCAGTTTTCAATTTTTTACAACCATTTTAAGGTCAATATTATTTTTATTAGCCCCATAATCATTTTTTTTTCCGATTCTCTACAGAATTGTTTTGTTTTGTTTGAAAGTCTTATCTGTTTAATTTCAGCAAGAACAGGTTTTTCTTGTTTTATTTTGTTTTGTTTGTCTTTGGTTGTTCTGTTTTCTACTTCTGAGGGTCTCTTTCTGAAAGATTAAAAGTATTTTTATTTTGCTCCATGACATTTTACCACCTGAACTTTGTCGTCCTAAATGATCAAATCATCTGTTAATTACCTGATGCATGACATTTACTGTTTTGTGTAATTTTTTTAGCATTAAGTTTTTTTATGTATGTAAAAATTTTAAATGAAACAAATTCACTGTTTACCGATACATGAACTATTTCTCTCATTCCATAATAGGAGATTATGTAAACTACTTAAAAAGGTATTTTTCCTTATATAAATATTATTTTCACTCTTCTACCAAACAATACTTTACAATCTTAACTTCCTAAATGTCAAACGTTCCAATAATTTAAGAGACTTGTCTGTTTTTGTTCAGTATTGTTTTTATCATCCTGATCATAAATTTGTTTAAAAACTTCTGCTTTTCTCCAAATAAACTGTTAGGGTTTTTTTTTTCTTCACAGCAAAGTTAAGCAAACACCTTTAAAAAGCTTCCTTTTCTTTACTGCAATTGCTTTCTTTTTATGTATTTTTTTCACTAGGGGTTTTATTTTTTTCAATGTTATACATCATTATAAACAACAATAAAAATATAATAAATATAATATAAATAATTAAAAAAAAGAGTCATTATACATTAAAACAATAAACCACTTAGAAAATTAAAATTCGAAGAAGATAAAACCCTCATGGCCTTTGTTTCATCAGTACTGTAAAAGCTAAAAATAAACCTATAAAAGCACTCCATCACACTCCTTCAATCTCCAAGCATGTCTCGGGGCTTTTTCAAAGATATGTTCTCATCCGTAATAGTCTCCAGGTCTCATGTAAGACCTCGATAACATTAGGCTGCAGGTTTTCCAGCTGAAAGGTGTCTCAGGATAGCAGCTCCATTGTGAGCAAAGAAATAGAGCAGGCCAGAGCTTGAAAAAGGTGTTATGCCTTCATCAGAAGAGGAAAACAAATCTGGATGCGTGTCTGGCAACACTAGAAAGAGCCCCCTTTCCCCCACAGCAGCTCTCTAATGAGGTCTTCTGAGTTGGAGGAGGCTCGAATTTGAGGTGGTTTAATGAGGAGAACATCAGCACATGTGCATGAGCTCAAAAATAAGAATAATAAAAAACACTTCAGACATCAGTGAAAATCTCCTTCCCTTACTGAACACAGAGTAAAAAAGCAAAATGGAAGTCTCTCGAGTGCTTCTAAAGCAAGCGTGACATGATGAAGCAACAAGCGATAAATCTTTTCGTTTTTGTCCTGGTCGGCGTGATTGCAACTGACACACTAGAATTTATATATATTTTTTATTTTTATTATCAGTATTTTTTATGCTCTGTTTGGCTTCTAGTCGCACGACAGGAGTGAAATCCCACTGGCTTGCATATTAAACTTCAAATATGTTCTGATCGGATCCGATTTTGTCACTTTATGCAGAACACAAAATTACTTCAGGCTTGAAAGTTGGCACATCATGCTGGGTATGGACATCAAATCAAAGCTAAATTGTTTGTAGATGTTGAAAGTAGTTGGATAACGTTTAAAGTACCATGAAACTGTGAAGTACATTTTCTGAGATTTTAACCGTTTCTGTTTAACTATAAAAGAAAACTGGCAATTTCGAGCAGTGTGGCACCATTTTCTGGGTTTAAAATCAGTTTATTGATTTAACTGCGTCGTGATGTGGCAAATTACTATAGTAATTCATTGGCATGTCAATGTTAGATGACTACTTATAATGTTCTAGGTCCTTATCCTGAGAAGATGCCTTGCTTAATTGTTCATGACAGCAGGCATTGATTTCCTATGACAGACGCTTTAACCTGTACGACTGCATAAATTGAAAGACACCTTCATGGATCACAATTGACTTTTTGTTTTTGTTTTGTAAAAGTTTCTGGGTGGCATAAAACCTTGTTCACATAATAGTCTGAAACAGAATTAGCTACAGCTCCTTGATATAACCAATTATCATGCATAAATGGTGAAAAATGTTTTAAAACTTATTAATTGAATGTCCAGATGTATATAAGTACAAAAGTACACAGTTGTGCATTGATTTGTGAAATACATTACCTGACAAAAGTCTTGACACCTATCAACGTGTTAGGTATCGTTTGCTATCAGAAGTGGCTTATACGAAAGGCAAAGGCCTCTAGATTACACTTATTTTACCAAAATAAAATATGATTATGCCTTGATTTTTATATTATTTAATTACGAAAAAGTAAGGTCTGTCTTACTTAGACAAAAGTCTTGTCTGTTACTGAACACAAAAAATGAACAGTATAGAATATAAAGTCATGGTGTAGTGGGGAAATAATTAATATTGTTTATGACTCCCATGAGCTTGGAGGATTGTATCCATACATCTTTGAAAGGACTCAAATAACTTATCAATAAAGTCATATGGAATGGCAAAGAAAGCGTTTTTGCAGAGTTCATCAAGATTCTTTGGATTCATCTTCAATGCCCCATCCATCTTACCCCAGACATGCTCACTGATGGTTATGTCTGGTGACTGAGCTGGCCAATCCTGGATCACCTTGACCCTCTTTGCTTTTAGTAGATTTGATGTGGAGGCGAAGTACAAGAAGCAGCGCTATCATGCTGAATCATGCACCTGTGGTTTGTAATATAATGGGCAGCACAAATGTTTTGATACCTCAGACTGATGATGTTGCCATCCACTTTGCAGATATCTCGCACGCCCCCATAATGAATGTATGCCCAAACCATGATTTTTCCTTCACCAAACTTGACTGATTTCTATGACAATCTTGATTTATTTCTTTTTTTATTTAATGATGTTCTGCGTAGCTGTATGTTCATTTACAAGTGCAATGATGAATTGTAGCACGCACATTAATCTTAGAGGTCCTGAAAATAAGCATAAAGTGTAAAATAAAACTTTGCCACGTTCATTTTTGCAGCATTTTTCAAAACTGTGGTGCAGCCTCACCAGTTATGAAAAAATAGAGTTTTATCAAACATTAAAGGTCCTGTGAAGTGTTTTCAAATGTGCATTTTTTTAATTCGATGTTTGACGTAATCTCAACTGAAACATGAAGAGGGGCGGGGCACAGAGTAGCTCCTCCCCTTTATAAAAAAAGCAGCCAATAGCATTTTGTTTTTAATTGCAACTCTGCCAGTGAGAGTAGTTGAGCTCAAGCGCATCAAATGGAAAGCAAACAAGAGCTTTTTCTCAATATGCATTCTTGTCTGTACTTGCGTTCTTGTGTCCTCGTGTAACGTCATCAAGTACTGTTCCAATTCAAGGTTCACATCTTGCCAAGGACAGAGAAAATTCCCAGATGTGTACTTGCTCCGCCTCTTTTGCCAAGGATGCTTCAAGAGGTGACTTGTGCGAACTTACAAAGCCCAGGTATCCCAGAATGCATTGCAGCGTAACCAGCGAAAGCTAATGGTGGAGGAGAAAACCCACACGGTTTTAAAAATACTCCTCTGCTGTGTCACAAGTTAAAGCTTAAAGAGTTTTTCAGGCAAGAATGTAGTTGTTTTAAACTCGAATCGGCAGTTTTTCTTTTTGAATATAAAGCATTTTTAGCAATGGGCCTCAGCCTATGCGGACCCCCAGCCTGTCAGCGGGAGCTTCGTCATCATCTCCCCTGCCGAAAGCAGCTTTACATGGGCCAGTCCATCATGGATGTACCGCTGGATTGCATCTGTCCATTGTAGTTAATACATGATATTTAATACATTTTGTGCATATCTAACCGACAGTTTTTGGTCTTATAAATATTTTATTTGTTATCAGGTGTATTATTTTGTCAGTGTTATTTTGATACCTTTTATAATTGTCTTTAATTATGTTACTATGTTATACGAGGTTTGTCTTTGTTTAACAAATTCCTAAACATTATCTTTTTTTCTTTTTGTGTACGTCTTGTACTTTATACTTGTATAATGTCCCTTGTAGTTTATTAAATCAGCTAATAAAAGACATGAGTCTGTGTATAATAACCCATTTTACTTCACATTTATAGTGATTTATATTTACATTTTCTTAAATCAAAAATATAGATTTATATTTATTATATTTATTATTTATATTTTATATTAATATAAAATAATTATAAGGCCATGCTTTATTTAATTAAATCATTTTATTTTTAATGTATAGTGAAAACTGTGAATTCATGTTGAGGTAAGTGTTGTTACAAAGTACACTGCCGTTCTATTTGAAGAAGTACCCGACTAGTGTCCTTGTGTCCTCGGTAGTCTGTTCTTTTAAGTCTGAACTTAGCAAGTCTGAACTTCCAAGGACACAAGTCCGAACTTTGCATACTTGGTATTGAGAAACAGCCAAGAAGCTTTTTGAAGAGGGCGGGGAATGTCAGATACTACAGATCGTTTGATTGGTCAAGAGTTGATGAGAAACTGAAGTATGAGGTGACATACTTCATAAATTAGTTGATCTATTAGAAGAAGTGACAAACTGCAAGCTCTGGATGTTTATATTACACTTATATCTTCTAAATGTGAACGTTGTCTCTGTTTTGGAGCACACTAGATATTCTTAAAACTAGCATACTAATACTAACATCTAAAAAACTAAAATAAAAAGTGCATTTTTTACACATAAATTATTTCAAGGGTTACCAGAGGTGCTTCCTGTCTCTTCAAAGTCGATATTGCCGAGATGAAGAACGCCGGCCACCACTCTGAAGAGATTGAGCTTCTCGGTGTCATCCAAGCCGATCTTCTTCATGGCCACCACCATCCTGTTGAAGTCTCCCAAGTCATCTAGCAGAGGGTCCTTCAACGCACCTACTTTCCCATGCTAAAGACACAACGGACAATCAAGACACACGGTATTTCCACAATCAACCGTATTCACACGTCACACAAGCACTGCAGCTGTAATCAGAGATCAGAAACCTATACTGGAAAGGTGTATACGAGTCCGATCTCTGATTAGAGGAAGGAGGAAAAGAAAACAAACCACACCTGAGGGTCAAGAGTGCACCAGAGCTTCTGTTTATAAATTCTATTCAATTAAACGATCATTTGTCTCATTACTTTTTTCTTAGATTAACACAAACAGCAACAAAAAACAAAACATTATTTTTTTTATTTTTGCTTAAAGTTAAATAAAACATTTTTCAATCTGCTTCTGTTTGTGTTTACAGTAAAAGGTTACAAGATTAAAAAAATGTTTCTATAGCTAAATTTTAGTTTTAAGGGTGTGTTCACACTTGAAGTCTGCTTTACTTAGTTCTTTAGTTATTAAAAAATACATATTTACCTGTTATTTCTCGCCATTTTAAAGACCAAACATAACATAAAAAAACTCTTTAATTATGCATAGTTTGCAGTGCTCACGTGCACTAACATATTATTTTTTTTCCTAATTAGAGAACTCATGAAGTGCTTAAAATGAAAGATAAAATGAGATGAAAGAAGCAGCAACAATTACTCTGTTGGACACCACCAAAATCCGCTGGAAAAACTTCCACTACATCTAACTCAAATGGAATTAAAATTGTGACTATGATGAGAAAAACCAAGGTATTTTTAAGCATTTAATGGTCGCATCACGTCCGGTTTTGGATTAATTTATGACTGATTTCCAACTGAATGATAAAGTTCGGAATTGTAGTACATTACAGTAAGCATTTATTTCTGTTTCCATTTTCAGAAGACAGAGGTACAAAAATAGTGAAAAGAACTATACTTTTTAGAGATACCACAACAGTAAGGTACACCAAAAGACTGTTTGGTATGAAGCAAGGTTTAAATGGCAGCGTTCACGTTTATTCACATTAACAGCAGTAACTAGGAGGGCTGCACAATTGCAATGTGCAAGTCTTCCAATAGTCACAACACATGATCTACAATGTCTTTTTGGGATTAATAAAAGTTTCCAAAAGGCATTAATATTAGGTTAGTTTTAGGTCTTGACATCAGGTGAGCAAAATTCAATGTCTACACAGCATCTAAATATAACGTTATTTTGATGTCCAATCTGCTTGATAAGTCATGACGTGTGAGATACTGTTTCCGGGTCCTAGCCGCTACTTATTTGAATTGACAAAATATTAATTTATGAACACTTTTTTGTCATATCAAACATTAAAGTGAATTTTACATCAAATCATGTATACCACAGTCTCTGGACTTGTTAAATCTGAGACATCAATTTTTTAAACTATTTATTTAAAAAAATTCACTTTCTGGTCATAGGTATGGATGTATATACTGTGATTGTAATTTTCTAAAGTATTACAGTGCTTTGTAAACGTTTACCATTTGTTGAGTCTTCCCATACAGTTTGAAAGAGCGCTTGAACCTGGAAGCCGCTTCATGTAACATCACATTTAACAAGCGGATAACAACGTCAAATAATGTTGAAATTTGATTGATTTTGTGTTGGAAAATGACCAAAATCCAATGTTGAACCAACATCTTAAACCAAAGTCATATTGACGTCAAATACTGACATTCATTCGTCAGGTATGGCAACCAAAATCCAACGTCTGATAGACGCCATAGTGGTAACATCTATACAACGTCAAGCTGTAACATTATTAGACTTTTATATTTTGTTGTTTTTAGGTTGGACATTGGACACTGACGTTGACCTGATGTTGGGTTCTGACATCAACCCAATTTTCATTTCCAAACAAAATGCAACATCCCACAACGTTGGACTACAACGTCAATTTAACGTCATGTTGACGTTCTGTGGCTGATAAGTTGACTTAATAAAATAGGTTCTAATGATGTGAAAGATTTTGATTTTAATGTATTTTTAAGGACTGTGCCTGTAAGATCAAGAATATTTACACCATTTAGGCACAAGAAATTCTAAAGCTTGAACTTTAAAAAGTTTTTTTTTTGTTTTTTTTTACACAATGAAGACTAGTGTTAATTTACAGTTGATTACTGATTTTCTAAAACTCAATACAGTTAGGACCATTAATCTCAGTTTATTTCATTTTTATCTTTGCTTTTTTTATCTTTATCTTTATTTTATTTTGTATATTTTTGTATACTTTTGTAAATTCTATGCAGATCCATTCCCCTAAAATGATGAATTCTTTCCAAATAGTAACTCAAGTCATCTTGTGAAATTGTATCCATATCGCAATATATCTAATCGCAGAAAATAAACTATTGCAATGTTAGTTTTTCCAATATCGTGCAACCTTAACAGAGCAGTACCAGAGCAACCATAATATATTTAGCCTAAATGAAGCTAAATGTGAAAAGTGTGAACACACCCTAGGTCTGTCACAGTCTGATGACACAGCAGATCACACCACTCTGACCAACACTAGAGCTTAAAAGCTGTTTATGCACAGAACTACAGTAACAAACACCCCATACAAAAAAAATATTAATTTCACAGAGAAAGCCTCATGAATATTAGCTTGCAGACCCATGCACACAATAATGATCAATTTCATGCACAGAAACCCGGAAAGGCAAAGAATGTAAAGCATAAAAAGCATTTAGAAAAGAGGCCAACCGGTAAAACATCACCTTATGGTCCTGAATTTTAAAGAGATCAGGGAAGGCAAAGACACATAATATTCAGTTAGAAAACTACCCATATAAACAGAACGAATATCTATGCACTGTAAAAAAAATCAGGGTTCCACACCTTTCCACAAATTTATTAAGTTAATTTTTAATTAAGCGGATTTTAAATAAAACAATTAAGTTGTCCCAAAAAAACTCAAGAATTGGTTTGTTTCAGCTCAGTATTTTGTTTCAGTATTTAAACAATTGGAAAAAAAAAAATATGTATGGAAAACATTTTAATCCTGAAACAAGCTTTATAAAAAAGCTAAACTTTAAAAAAAAACAATATAGCTAATACATGGTATTTCCCAATCAAATTGGAATTCCATTAAAATTACAACAACTGAGAATTTCTTTATTTATGAAGCAGATTTCTGTCTTTTCAAATCTACAAATACTGCTTAAAGTAAATGTTAAACATGTAATATTTAGACATGGAAAAAATCATGGAAACATTTAGGATTACCTGTAAGATTAAAGGAGGAGGAAATTTTATATTGAATCTAAATACGCCACATTTCTCAGTTCTCAAATTGCTCATTATATTAAAAAATAAATGAGCAATAATGCGTAGAACACAGCCAATGTAGATTTGTATAATTTCAAATGATGTGATTATTGTTACTATTTTCTTTAAATATAAAAATCAGCAACTTACTGTACAACAGAAGGTTGGAAAATATCTACATTTCTGAATAAATTTTTGATGTAAAGGTTAAATTCTAAGACAGCATGAACATTTATTTAATAATAAGCCAGTATTGAATTCAGTTCCATTCATAAGTTGAATATAATAATTACTACTATGTGTTAAACATTACTATTAAATAATAATTACTATATTATTTCTATTACCTATAAACAAAAACTATTTTAAATAAACACTAAAACCTAATTCAATCCCAAAGTATTGCTTAAAACATTATTATACACTTATCGGCAACTTTATTAGGTACACCTTACTAATGGTTACGCTGTGTTTGGACAGCGTTTTGCCTTCAGAACTGCCTTAATCCTTCGTGGCATAGATTTAACAAGGCACTGGAAATATTCCTCAGAGATTTTGCTCTATGTTGAAAGTTGCTGCAAATCTATTATGCAAATCTCCCATTTTATCACATCCCAAAGAGGCTCTATTGGATTGAGTTCTAGTGACTGGGGAGGCTATTTGAGTACAGTAAACTCATTGTCATGTTCAAGAAACCAGTCTGAGATGATTCGCGCTTATTTGTTATCCTAATGGAAGTAGCCATCAGAAGATACACTGTGGTCATAAATGGATGGACATTTTCAGCAACAATACTCATCAGACCAGGCAATGTGTTTCCAATCTTCTATTGTCCAATTTTGGTGAGCCTATGCAAGTTGTAGCCTCACTTTCCTGTTCTTAGCTGACAGGAGTGGCGCCCGGTGTGGTCTTCTGCTAGTGTAGCTCATCCACCTTAAGGTTGGATGTGTTGTGCATTTAGAGATACTCTTCTGCACTACTCGGTTGTAATGAGTGGTTATTTAAGTTACTGTTGCCTTTCTATCAGCTTGAACCAGTCTGGCCATTCTCCTCTGACCTCTGACATCAACAAGTCATTTGCGCCCACAGAACTGCCACTCACTGGATATATTCTGTTTTTCAGACCATTCTCTGTAAACTGTAGAGAGTGTTGTGTGTAAAAATCCCAGTAGATCAGCAGTTTCTGAAATATTCAGACCAGCCCGTCTGGCACCAACAATTATGCCACAATCAAAGTCACTTAAATCACCTTTCATCCCCATTCTGATGCTTGGTTTGAATTGTAGAAGATCCTATTGACCATGTCTACATGCCTAAATGCATTGAGTTGCGGCCATGTGATTGGCTGATTAGACATTTAAAAACAGTTGGACAGGTGTACCTAATAAAGTGGCCGGTGAGTGTATATTTTTTTTATTCTTATGTATTTTTTATACTTACTAGAGAGCCTAATGCTAATCTAACCCTTATTGGAATCACCAGTCAGTAAAATCAGTTCAGTTTTGTCTCTTTAGGCACTATTGGTTCTGAACCAAAGCCTGAGCGAAGACAAACCTCAGTTTATTCTAAATTAAAAATGGACTTCATAAATATCCTAGCGCCAGCCTAGAGTCATTAGAAGATTCGCCTGTTCAAGGATGATACAAAAAAGAAAAGGGAAAAAAATAATAAGTAACATCTGCGAATTTGGGCTAAGAAACTAATCTCAGCCCTTGATCTGACAATGCAGCGAAACAGACGGTGTTGAGCTCGTAAATGAACTAGTGCTCCAGCTAAAACAGCAGCTAATGAATATCTCATCACCTCCAGAGGGACTCAACACAACCATGATTTATAATAATGGCCCTTGATAACAATAACATCAATTGATGGGCTCGGTTCTCCAGAGAGGGCAGTGTGCAAACACAACAACGCTGGGATTTATTACACTTTACATAATTCATCAAAGACGTGTACTAATTTCCGGGGGGTAACTAATTCTATTTGAGGTGATCCTGCAACTTCAGAGATTCTGACTGCGGTCAAGGTCTGTTCATTCAGCACGTCCTCTAGACTTAAAATCACTACACGTACAAAGGAATCTGTGAACTGTAAAAAAAATTATAAATTCTCACTGCCTTGCATCTTTAAGTTGAATCAACTTAACCTTTTTTGGACATCTCAACTTACATCAAACTGAATGAAAAAAAAACATTAAGATAAACTTTTTATACATTGTTAAAAATATATACATAAATGAACAATTTTCTGTATTTTGTGATTATATAATTGATATATTGTGTATATAATGTTATTTATTTATTTATTCTTTTTAATTGCACTATAGGACCTTGATATTTCCTCCAACTAGTTCTGATGTTGAAAAGTACACTTTTAATGACATTTTTAATAGTATAATATGATATATTGTCTGGTTTTGGTATTTTTGGTAATAAACTGCCAATAAATGTTCTGTTATTGTACATAATTAACTCTTTATATGTTATTTATTGCCAAATATGTTGTTTCAAACTACTAAAACTTTAGTAATAGTCACCTTGTTAAAATGCACAGTTGAATTTTCATCATCAAAAGTCGACAGAGGAACCTTCCTTCTTTCACACACTGAATGGTTCACATTTCTTTGCGCATTTTCATTAAAAAAATTTTTTATGCATTTTTTCATTACAGTAACGGAGTTGCGTATGCACTAGGGCTGGGAGATTGATTGAAAAATAATAGAAATCGACATTCCGAACCTATAATCAATCTAATTTTCCCAAGTCGATTTTTCCAATTTTTTTCCCTATTGTGTGTGGAGTCACATGACCCCGCTCGGTTAAGGCTGATTATACTGTGTTGAGAGCATGCGCATGGTCCAGCGCAGCCTTCGCGTAGTCGCATGTTGTGGTGATTGGTCGGTTTGGTAGCGTTGACACGTGTGGGCAGCGCGGAGAGCTGGTTGTAGCAAGTGTTTACAAGTGTGCTGTTTTGTGTTTACCTTATGATTTAAGTTGCTGCACGACTGCCGGTAACCCATTCCAGCCTCTGAATGAATGAGTTTTAGCTTTTGAACATTAAGGTAGCATTCAGAAAAAAACTAAACCCACGTGAAGATAGAGGAACATAAAAACCCACTGCCAGCTAGCATTACGGAAGTATTATTCTTATAGAGCAACACAAACAGCACACTGAAGTATATAAATGCACGGCTACGCAAGGCTTCATAGGTCACGCCGATTACTTGAGGCAGATGTATAAATCAGCCTTTAAAGTCTGAGGCTGATTTATTCTTCTGCTGCCATTTTGCACCCACATCTGATCTCTGGTCAAGTGAGATGATGGACCCATTCTTGAGCCTTACTTTGCACTAAATTGACGATGATTCGATGCTGCGCTGAAATGCCTTGGCATGAAATGAGATGGCATATTTTCCATTACATTCAAATTATTATTTACATAAAAATATTTGTTGACAGAATATGCAAGAAATGCACTGTTTAAAATATTACTTACAGGGTATACAAGAGGTATTTTATTTAGAAGAGATACTGCTTATTTTCTACTTTTATTATGAAAATTCCAAAAATGCAGGCTATTTATTTTCACTTTTTTATATAAAAAAAATAAAAAAATAAAAAATAATAATATATATATATATATATATATATATATATATATATATATATATATATATATATATATATATATATATAATAATCTTTCAATAATCGTGTTTTGATCAAGATTTTGATTTTAGGCCAAATTGCCCAGGCCTAGTATGCACCCTAGACGTACACTTGCTATGCATTTGTGTGAGGCTTGAGGACTGTTTGGAGACTGTTAGCTATGTGTCTCTTCTGTTAAATCCACGAAAAGGAAATTATTGCTGGGGATGTTTGTTTGTATTTTTAATTTATTTTATTTTATTACTGTTTGTTATTCTGTTCTGTGCCAATTTATAAAGCATTCCTATAAAGTCTTTTGAAAAAAAAAGCATTAATCAAAGTTGTCCTTAAACTATCAAACAACAATAGTTAAGTCTTAGTACAATTTTGACACACTTTTTTGACCTACTTCAAATGTTGACCACTGTACTGTATATATGCAATATCCTAAAATATTTATTGCTGTAAAATGTTGTGTATGTTATAATATATATATATATATATATATATATATATATATATATATATATATATATATATATATATATATATATATATATATATATATATTATATATTATATATACATATATAAGAAAAAACTGTGTAAATCCTAAAATATAAAACCTGTGAACTTTACAGTGAATCTTTTTACAGTGTAACTAATATTACAATAAGCTTCAAGTTTAATCAAAAACATTTGTTGTTGTGATTTCTTGTCATCATATCATTTTAGGATTTGATTGTAAATTTGAAATTTGAAATGAGAAATTAATTTCAGCTTTATGTAATTATGCCACGTACTGTATGTGAATCAGCAGGCAGAAAGGATGATTTGCGAACACAGATGAATTTACATACCTCAGGACTTTTCCTGTTTTGCATGATCTGCTTATCTGAGTCCTTGTTTGCAAAGTATCGGGTGCAGCCACGATTCAAATACTGGGTGAAACACAAACACACAATGAGGAGAAGAAAATCAATGAGACCAAAAAGAGCAGACGTACATTCTGAAGCGTTGTAATGCAAACATGCCATCTAGTGGTAAATATCACATATTTATTAACCAGAAACCAAATCTTAAATTAAGGATTTGTTCTTTTTTTTTTTCAATGTGATAAAATGCTTTCACTTTAGTCGACAAGTTTTCGTTTTGGTCACAAAATTTGGTCACAATTTTATTATATTATATTATATTATATTATATTATATTATATTATATTATATTATATTATATTATATTATATTATATTATATTATATTATAATATAATTTAAATATTAATTATGTTTCTTTTATGCCAAAAATCATTAAAATATTAAGTAAAGATGATGTTCCAAGAAAATGTTTTAACATTTTCATCCTTTAGAAATAGCAATGTATGCTAAACAACTGATCTGGAAAACTTTAAAGCAGATTTTTTTCAGTATTTTGGTTTTTGTTTAATATTAAACCCTTAAAATCCAGATATTTAAATAGGATTGGACAATATTTGACTAAGACATAACTGACAAACAAATAAATAGATGACAAAAAAAAAAAAATTGAAAATAGAGCTGGGAAAAAATTATTAAAATCCAGAATTAAATTAGTTTTGACATAATATATGTGTGTGTATTATATATATATATATATATATATATATATATATATATATATATATATATATATATATATATATATATATATATATATATATATATATATATAAAGTATATATTTACTTTATTTATTTATTTTTTTATATATGTGATAAACACAATTACATGGGTGAAGCAGTGGCGCAGTAGGTAGTGCTGTCGCCTTACAGCAAGAAGGTCGCTGGGTCAAGCCTCGGCTCAGTTGCCGTTTCTGTGTGGAGTTTGCATGTTCTCCCTGCGTTCGCTTGAGTTTCCTCCGGGTGCTCCGGTTTCCTGTGTGTCTGTGTGTGTGTCTGTGTGTGTGTCTGTGTGTGTGGATGCTTCCCAGAGATGGGTTGCTACTGGAGGGGCATCCACTGCATAAAAACTTGTAGGATAAGTTGGCGGTTCATTCCACTGTGGCAACCCCGGATTAATAAAAGGACTAAACCGACAAGAAAATGAATGAATAAATAAAACACAAATACATAGTGCATCCAGCAAGAATTCATCATGCTTCACTTTTTCCACATATTTTATGTTACAGCCTTATTCCAAAATGGATTAAATTAATTTATTTCATCAAAATTCCACACACAATACCCAATGATGACAATGTGAACAAATATTTTTTGAAAGTGTTGCAAATTTATTAAAAATAAAAAACCTGAAAAATCACATGTACATCAGTATTGACAGCATTTGCCGTGAAGCTCTAAAATGATAGGTATATTCAGGTACATTCTGTTTCCACTAATCATTCTTGAGATGTTTCAGCAGCTTAATTGGAGATCACCTGTAGTAAATTCAGTTGATTGGACATGATTTGAAAAGGTATACACCTGTCTATATAAGGTCCAAGGGTTGACAGTGCATGTCAAAGCACAAACTAAGCATGAAGACAAGGGAATTGTCTGTAGATCTCCGAGACAGGATTGGGGAAGGTTACAGAAAAATCTCTGCTGCTGTGAAAGTTCCAGTGAGCACAGTGGCCTCTATCATCCATAAGTGGAAGATGTTTGGAACCACCATGACTCTTCCTAGAGCTGGCCGACCATCTAAACGGAGTGATCGGTGGAGAAGGGCCTTAGTCAGGGAGGTGATCAATAACCCGATGGTCACTCTGTCTGAGCTCCAGCATTCTTCTGTGGAGAGAGGAAAACCTTACAGAAGGACAACCATCTGTGAAGCAATCAACCAATCAGGCCTGTATGGTAGAGTGGCCAGACCGAAGTCACTGTCCGCCTAGAATTTGCCAAAAGGCATCTGAAGGACTCTCAGACCATCAGAAACAAAATTCTCCGCTCTGATGAAACAACAATTAAACAATTTGAAGTGAATGCCAGGCGTCACGTTTGGAGAAAACCAGGCACCACTCATCACCAGGCTAATACCATCCCTACAGTAAAGAATGGTGGTGGCAGCATCATAGTGTAGGGATGTTTTTTGGCAACAGGAACTGGAAGACTAGTCAGGATAGAGGGAAAGATGAATGCAGCAATGTACAGAGACATTGCTTTAGAGTACTCTTGATCTCAGACTAGGGCGATGGTTTATCTTCCAGCAGGACAATGAACCAAAGCACACCGCCAAAATATCAGTGGATTAGCTTCACAACAACTCGGTGAATGTCCTTGAGTGGCCCAACCAGAGCCTAGACCTTAATCATATTGAACATCTCTGGAGAGTTCTGAAAATGGCTGTACATCGTCGCTTTCCATCCAACTTGATAGAGCTTAAAAGGTACTGCAAAGAGAAATGGGCAAAAAATTCCCAAAGACAAGTGTGCCAAGCTTGTGGCATCATATTCAAAAAGACTTGAGGCTGTAATTGCTGCCAAAGGCGCATCAACAAAGTATTGAGCAAAGGCTGTGAACACTTATGTACATGTGATTTTTCAGGTTTTTATTAGTAATAAACTTGAATCAGTTTTAAAAAATCTTTTTCACATTGTCTTCATGGGGTATTGTGTGTAGACTTTTGAGGAAATAAATGAATTTAATCCACTTTGGAATAAGGCTGTAACATAAAAACTGTGGAAAAAGTGAAGCGCAATGAATACTTTCCGCATGCACTGTATCGAAACAAAATTATACAAAATGATCTTGTTATATAGATATTTAAATGCATAAATAACTTGTATAATATACACATATATTTTAAATCTAAACATAAATAACAAATTTCTCAAATATATGCATGTGTATTAATACATACGTAATAAATTTAGACAGTACACCTACTTAAATTATGTCAAAGCAAACTTTTTTTTAGTTGCGATAAATTTTTGCCCAGCACTAACTAAAAGCTTATTTATTTCGAATTCAGCATGTGTATATTTTAAGACACTAAATGTTTTTGTTGTGCATGCTTAAAAATGCAAATGTTCCTACAATCAAGCGCACTAAGAAAGGCTGTTTGCTTAAGTCATGGCTGTTAGATAGCTTTCATTGCACCAATTACATGACAAAAAAATGTCTTCTAGTCTTGTTAAATGATTTCCAGCTTTTCCTGACACACAATGTACAGGAAACTGACCCGGAAGCTGTCGGGGGAGTTGAGATGGAGCATGTTCCTGATGTCCTCTGACGCCCCTGCGCAAAGTCTATAAAATATGTGATAGTTTCGCTCTTCTTGACTCTGCATGCAAATCCGAGACTTCTCCAGCAGATAGTGAGAGACAAAACCGCCCACAACTGCATTCTGGACACGGTTCACAAGACACAACACACATAGTTAATAATACCTACGTGAAATCTTGTACACTCACACTCTTGTCTTTAGACTATAAAACTAAATTCACCTTCTCATTAAAATGAATTTCCACAAACTTTCCAAAGCGGCTGCTGTTGTTGTTCCTGACCGTCTTTGCATTTCCAAAAGCTTCAAGCAAGGGGTTGGCTGAACACAGCAGAGAAATATACAGTATGTACTGTAAAAACAAACATTTTGCATCAGATGCAAAAAAAGAACATGCAGTACTGTGCTAGACACTTACCTTCAACAATCCTCTCATCTATATCTTGGCCTGTGCCGTAAGATGTGGTTAAATACCTGAAATGATAATAAAAAAAACACTGACAGTATCAAAACATGATTACATTAATAATCAAACTGGCGCAAAACAACCCCCAAACTAATCTGCAAAACAGTAACATTATTGAGCACTATAAACTGTTTTTGGTCATATTTTATACAAACAGTATTTCAATCAACCAAGGCAGTATTTATTTGATCAAAATACAGTAAATATAGTAATACTTTTCATTTTAAACAACATTGTAATTCTATTTTTAATCGTTAAATGTAACATTGGTTAAAATGTTTTCTACTGACTGGTGCTCCAAAGCTTACAGCAGACCTTTTCCACCAGATGCCGTGCCATCTTTGGCTTCTCACTAAATACATCTGCTCTCCCTCAAGCAATGCAAGAGTCATTGATGCAAAGCATGGTGGTGGCTAAAAGACTAGTGCTTAACAATTGGAAATCACCTTTATTGGTGAAGAACTGGATTTCCGACATGATATATGTTGTTCAGAAGGAGAGACTCGGATTTTTAAGGACTATTCAATTCAATTCATCTTTATTTCTATAGCACTTCAACAATGTAGATTGTGTTAAAGCAGCTTCACATAGAAGATTATAGACTAGCTCCATAAGAAAATAATTGGCTACTTTGGGTCAGTTAGGTTAATTATGCAGATTTGGGGAATTAGGCAAGTCATTGTATAATGCCGGTTTGTTCTGTAGACTATCGAGAAAAAAAACATAGCTTAAAGTGGCTAATAATTTGACCTTAAAATGGATTTAAAAAAATTAAAAACTGATTTTATTCTTGCCAAAAGAAAACAAGACTTTCTCCAGAAGAAAAAACATTATCAGACATACTGTGAAAAAAAGTTCAAAGGAGGGGGTAATAATTCTGACTGTATGACCTAAAAATGAAGTAATTAATACAAATGTTTTCTACTGTGTTAAAAAATGTATTTTATTCATGTGATGGTAAAGCTCTTCAATGTCACATAATCACATGAAATCCCTTTAAAATGTTCATTTATTGCTCACAAAAATGTTGATTTTCAATGTTCTCTATTTTTAATAAAAATGTTCAAAACAATAATTTAAGATAGAGATTAACTGTAAGATTAGAGCTGTCTGCATGGTCACTTTGGATCAGTTAAATGCATCATTATGCTTAAAAAGTATTGATTTCTTAAAAATCTGGAATTATTGCTGGCCAAAGATTAATCATGATTATTCGCATACACAATACACAATACATATTTGGCAAGATAGGTGTGTGTACTGTGTATATTTATTAAGTATATAAACAAACATGCATGCATAACCTTGAGAACACGTTTATTTATATTAAGTTATAAAATAAATTTGTGTATGATACAAATTGTATATACATTTAAATATCTATTAAACAAAAAAAATGTTTGTATAGTATAGTTGTATGTGTGTATCATATATGCAATAAATAAATAAATTAATAAATATATATATATATATATATATATATATATATATATATATATATATATATATATATATATATATATATATATATATATAATACACACAAATATATTATGTTAATACAACCTTTTTTTTGCATGCAATTAGTTGCAATTAATCTTTGCCCAGTCCTATTATTAATGTACATGTCAACGTGATTTAAACCCAAATGTTGCTATTGTTAGCAACAAAATGTAAATACTGATTTATATTTTTAAAGGAGCAGTATGTAAGTTTGACACTCAGTGGTTCAACTAGGTATTGCACTCCTGGTTCAAAACACATGCAAGAGCAGGTTGCCAGATTAACGACACCAACAAAGGCTGGTTTAAGTCGTGTTCTAAATAAAAGCAATGACACGTTGTAGAGGGAATATTTTAAATTTTAAAAGGAGTTTTTGTTCCAACCAACACATGAAACATGTATTTTAGCAATAGCTTCTATTTCTTGAAGCTCAACAACAGAAAACTGATAATGAATAAAGCATATTAGGTGTGCCCGAGTTGATCAGCGTTAAATGCTAATAATAAGAGTTTAAATGCAATTGTACATGACATGTATTGCCCTACTACTGAAAGCAGCAGCAGATATTTTACCTCAAATCTTGAAAATAAAATAAACCGTTTGAAATTGAACTTAAGATCTGCGATTCAATGGAAGCCCACAAATATCAGTGATTCAGCATGTACATTTAATAATGTTTAAGAGGTTTAATGTGTATTAATTAGATCATAAACCATACCATTTCGTTGGAGTGCAGTGACTGCACTCTGTGCTTCGGATGGCTGTATTTAAATTTCTGTTGTGTTTTGTCTGGTGAAAACAGCCAAATTGCTTATCACTTATCTTGTCACTTAGCGTGCTGTAAGGACACAAGGTCACAATGTAACCTGCTAATCTAATGTTTTGTTACGTTTGTAATGTTTATGTTATTTGCTAATTAATAACCACCTCATGTGGAACTCTAAATATGCGTCTCATTTCGGAGGCTGTTACTGGACGCATTCTTTGAGAGCCCACATTACTTAACAAATCACACTAATGCAACCAGGGGGTGCTGAAATATAATTGGCTAAACTGGCATTGAGCGGGTTAAATTACCAAAACAAAGACAGCCGTTCTGGCACGTAACGCAAATTTATATTAAGTAGCGCTGTCAAAATTAGTGCGTTAACGCATGCGACTAATTTTAAATAATTAACGCGTAAAAAATTTTTTGGATGTTTCATTTTTAACTTTCTACTTCTGTTATAAGTTGATACCGCATGGCGAACAGAAAGAAAATCCTCCGCATTTCGTGACTCGGTGTTCCTTTAAGGTAATAAAATCACTGCTTAGGCTACACGGTAGACTTTTAGTAAGAGTATAATCTTAATCATATTTAAATCGGAGTATTGGTGTCTTATGTGAATGTAACGTTACTCAGAAAGTCTCTGGTGAAGTCGTGAGCTGTCAAAGACAGGGCATTACTCTGCCTTTCAGCATGAGCCCTCCAAGTTTCCTCATTAAATGCAACGAAAGCGTATGCTTCGCGTTGTTGTGTCAGAATCCTTGTGAAATACAGTAATACTTTAGGACGCTTAGTTTAAGCAAATTTGATGAACGTGATCATGCGTGTTGAATCTGAGGGGAGTCGCTCCAGTATGGAAGGCCGTTGGGGCCAAAACGACTGCAGCGTGTTGTGTGATACTCCTAGTCTTAGCAACTGGATGAATGTAAAGAAGGATTAAGCTAAATTGTTTATACTATTTATTTATAACTAATGTTCTCAACTCACAACAATAAAACTTTACAGTGAGTGCAACAGTTTGTATTCTACAGTTTATTCTTATAATTTTTCTTTTTCCATTTCTGCAATTTCTGTATTTTGGCATTTTTTTGCAGTCCACTTAGAATCCAACATGGAAATCAATGTTTTCTTTAATGGCATTGATTGTTTTGAAATTTAAATGTCATTAACATGCCTGTGTTTTAATTTCTTTAATAAATATTTCTTTAGATTTATTATTTCTTAAATAAATCTATGTTACAAGTTTAAAAAAAATCTATTAAACAATTATATTTTGAATTTTAATCCTAATAAACAATTATATTTTGAATTTAAATAGTTTTTGTCTTGCGTTTACATTAATTTTATATCTGAATAGCCAAAATTACAAGTTTCAGTATTTTAAATGCGATAAATCGTGATGATTTTTTTTTAAAAGGTGCGATTAATTAGTCAATTTTTTTAATCGATTGACAGCTCTAATATTAAGCAGAATATCTGACTTTAGCAGTGTTTTTCGGATAAACCAGAAAGTTCACTTGACATGTTTCTTAAATATCTGCAAACATATTATGGTACTTTATGATTTAGAAGAGTCAGAACCACCATTATAAATGTAGAACATATGAGCTACAGTTATATTAAGTATATGTGTTATCCACAAAGAGACAGACAGTAATCCCACCTGAGAACAAACTTTGTGTTTTCTGTTTTCCCAGCTCCTGATTCACCAGAAACAATGATGGACTGGCTCATCTTCAGAACCCTCATGTCTCTATAGGCTTTATCCGCTGAGAGAGAGATGGAGAGAGAGACACGTTTGTCAAAATCCCTGCCAAACACTGTAAAATCCTTAAAACTGAATCCTCAAGTGTCCTATTAGACAGCCGTTCAGATGTCCACTCACCGATAGCATAGACATGAGGGGGAAGAGTCCCCAAAGAGCGTCCCTGATAGCTCTTAATAGACTCTGGAGAGTAGAGTTTAGGGATGTCGAAATACGGGTTCACAGCTATGAGGATGTTAGCCACAAACGTCTGAAATAACAAGAACAATTATAAAGTCGATTATCATTAACATGCGATTTTGCAGTCTTTCATAGTTTTACAGTTGACATGGATTTTGACATGTTATCTGCTGCCATTCAAAAGCTTAATGTTTAGCAACGCCACGCAGAGAGCGCCGCTACCTCACAGGACCTAATTAAGTGCATTGGGCAACTTGATAGCGTCTGGGCAGGATTAGCTGGGTCATCTGAGACGTGCAGTCACACTAGGGCAGGGTCTGGACAGTCTCCTGACAGGCTCGAGCGCTGGGCTGATGAGCGTGCGCTGACAGCGGGACTGCAGTCTCTCAGATGAGAGGCTAATAAGGGCCGCTGGAGCACGACAATAACATGCCCATCAGCTCCCAACCTGCAGACATGCCTGCCAATGAGATATCTGCAAGCTTTAACATTGAGTCTGGAAGCCCTGTGCGGCCCTGAGTGGACTGTTAAGATAAATATGCGCATGCCTGATGCTTTTGTTTAAGATTTAAGGAGGCAAATCTGTTTACATTTTAAAATTTGGATTTATTAGAACAGAGTTTAATTAATCAGAGGATCGATTTGTTGTGCATGTTTTAATGTGATGGAGTCATTAGTCAATTCGGGTACACTCTGTAGTCAATTAACTATCGCTTAACTATCGTTCCGTAGCATTATATTATATGCAAAAACATGAAAGTTAAGAAGTATATAAACAAGGTTAACCTGCAGTTATTTAGTATATAGTGTACATCCAAAATGAGGATGTCCATGTGTATAATACACTTACCGGCCACTTTATTAGGTACATTTTACTAGTACCGGGTTGGACCCCCGTTTCTCTTCAAAATCCTCAGAGATTTTCTCCATATTCATATGATAGCATTATGCAGTTGCTGCAGATTTGTCGGCTGCACATCCATGATGTGAATCTCCCGTTCCACTACATCCCAAAAGTGCTCTATAGGATTGAGATTTGGTGACTGTGGAGGCCATTTGAGTTCAGTGAACACATTGTCATGTTCAAGAAATAACCCTGAGATGATTTACGCTTTATGACATGGAGCGAGATCCTGCTGGAAGTAGTCATCAGAAGATGGTCATAAGGGGATGGACATGGTCAGCAACAATACTTAGGTAGGCTGTGGTGTTGACACAATGCCAAATTGGAACTAATGGGCCAAAAGTGTGCCAAGAAAATATGCCCACACCATTACACCACAACCAGCAGCCTGAACTGTTGATGCAAGGCAGGTTGAATCCATGCTTTCATGTTGTTGATGGCAAATTCTGACCCTGCCATTCAATGTTCCAGCATAAATTGAGAATTATCAGACCAGGCAACGTTTTTCCAATCTTCTATTGTCCAATTTTAGTGAGTCTGTGTGAATTGTAGCCTCAGTTTCCTGTTCTTAGCTTATAGGAGTGGCTCCGGGTGTGGTCTACTGCTGCTGTAGCCCATCCGCCTCAAGGTTGGATGTGTTGTGCATTCAGCATACCTCAGTTGTAATAAGTGGTTGAGTTACTGTTGCCTTTCTATCAGGTCGAACCAACCTGGCCTTTCTTCTCTGACCTCTGGCATCGACAAGGCATTTGTGCCCACAGAACTGCCCTCACTGGATATTTCTCTTTTTCAGACCATTCTCTGTTAACCCATGCATAAGTCGTGCATAAAAATCCCAGTAGATCTGCAGTTTCTGAAATACTCAGACCAGACCCTCTGGCACCAACAACCATGCCAGGTTCAAAGACACTTAAATCCCCTTTCTTCCCCATTCTGATGCTCGGTTTGAACTGCAGCAGATCGTCTTGACCATGTCTACATGTATAAATGCATTGAGTTGCTGCCATGTGATTGGCTGATTAGAAATTTACGTTAACGAGCAGTTGGACAGGTGCACCTAATAAAGTGGCCAGTATACCTGAGTGTATTTGTTCAATGAAGTGTATTTTCAAGAACTACTGTCGTCATCATCATTATCATCATCATTATCATCATCATCATCATAACTGTACTGTACTACCAAACGAACAATGTTGCTGTGAGCTTGGGGTGAGACTATCTGTCAAAAAAATGAGTGGCAGAAATGTATTATTACTATGATATCATATTGTTATTATTATACTTTACATTTTTTGCCTTGACTTTTTATGTAATCTACTCATGTGAATGCTTAAATTCGCATTTAGTGTGAAGTTTATCAAGAAATGTTTAATTAGAAAATAACATTGTCATCTTGGACAAATATTTCCATCTAACTCTATTGCCCCCTTGTGTACTGAGTTTCAAGGGATAGTTATAATCAATCAAAAAGGATAATTTGCTGGTAATTAAATCAAACTTTAGCCGTCTAAGATACAGGAAACATTTTATCTTCAGTATAACATGAACGAAGATTAGTAGCTGAAACTGTGGTCCTTTGTGATTGATAAATGATCAAGTAAAATGTGTGAGGAAAAAGTTTGATAACCAATGTTCCTTTCTGGGTGGGTTGTTTCTTTAAAGTAGTACAAAAAAAATCCCTTTTTTTCAACATTATTTTGCATGCACAATCTAATCATTTGAAAGGGAATCTGTGCAGTTGGGCTTTTGAGTGAGAGGCAAAAGATCCTCAGGCTGATCTTTTTCCTGTTCACGCTGATCATGCAAATTTGCCGTGCAGACAAAAAGATTGCTGCTTTGTTTGAAAGTGACTATTGGCAATAGACCTTTTAACCTCAAAAAAAGCACATGAATACACCTGAAATCGGTTCGGCTGAACAGTGTTTACAGCGTTTCCCATACATTGAACTATTTGTGGCTGCTCACCATATACTATCAAACACAAATTGGTTTTCCAAAAGGCTTTGACTTTATTGAATAAACATTACCACTGCACACTTCAAAATCAAAATGTGCTAAGTGTTTTAATATAAATGAATCATTGGGAAAAACAAAAGTATTCAGAAAAGTTTCACCACTGTTTTCATTTAGTCTTTTCTACACTGTAAAACCTGATAAGTTAACTTAAACTGTTTTGTTTCGAAATTGGCAATTAGTTTTCTTAAACAGTTTAATAAATGTAAATACACATACATTATTTTTGTTGATATTGTCAAACATTTAGAGTATTAGTAACTAATTTTAAGTTCTGTTATCAAATCGGTATGAGAACAATTAATAAAACAAATTAAGTGCAAAACAACTACAGTATATAACTACTGAAATGGTTTGGTATTGCTTCAAGCATTAGAGCTAACAAAAAAAATATGACCAATTCTTTCATAACTCATTTGGTTTGAGTTCTGCTTAATATAAACCGTTTTTAAGCTACCATAGTTCTTTTTCATGAAGTCAAAGAAACTTTTTTAAATTTTAAGTTAAACTAACTTAATTTATTTAATGATTTTCACTGTTAGGGTTTACAGTGTATAATAGCTGATAAAATTTAACTTTTGAGAGCTCTGCACTGCTTTGATTACAGCCATAATCAGAATCGGAACTCCACGCAGCTCCCGGACTACTCTCTATTGGAAATGAATGAATGCTTGTTGTGTGCAGTGGAAAAGTGGCTTTATAGTTCTGTCAGATGTGGTTCAAGCACGAGAGTCTGCCGTTAATATGCTAAAGCATAGCGTCAGTGTTCCAGACCTGTCAGCTGTTATACTGCACTCAGACTGCATTATAGAGCAAACTATACAACTTGCATGAAACTTAACAAACGTTTAGCCATGCAATTCCCAAAAAAATTATTACTTTTGCGAAAATAATGCTCCCTTGAGGTCCTCAACCACCGGGCTGTGGACCGGTACCGGTCCGTGGATCAATTGGTACCAGGCTGCACAAGAAATCATTAATTATTTGCGTTTTATTTAGGTGTTAAAAAAATAAAATTTATTATGTAATTTAATAGATAACAAATAATAATCGTTACAACTATTGTTTTTACATTACTATGACGGTTGTGTTTAGGGTTGTGGTGGGTGTTGACGTTAATAAAATACAATAAATGTGAAATTTAATAAATAGTATAAACAATTCTAGTTTACTTCCGGCCGCAACCATATCCGATCTAGAACCAATCGCTTTTATACTTGACGAGTTCATGCAGGCTTGACGTGCTCGCACCCTCCAGATGCACGCAGTTGAATGAATGCCACAAGCACACTGCGAGTTGCGTGACAAGAACACACCGATCAGCTTTAGCTTGTATGGCATTTATTTACACATTTCGTTAGACTAGAACACAGAACACTCAAACACTGCAGTGTTCTGTAATTTTTCTCTACAAATAAAACTTGTATAATAGTGACATTTAAGATGTACAAGTTAAGTTGTATTAAAGCCACCTAGCAACCTACAAAACCCCTCACCCCCCATCCCGTGGTAAGATTTTAAAAGCGTTGACCGATACATGGTGATAAAAACAGGTTGTGGACCACCACTTTAAACGGCAGAAGATGCTGTGCGACGGTAAGGGTTAATGACTCGCAGATGTTGTTTTTTATTCCTATTAGATTGCATTTTTAAATAATCAGTCCAGGAGGTAGCGCTGATCAACAGCAGGATTAGTCCAAAGGCATTAAAAGCAAAGTAAAATAGATTAAAACTATTCTTTCAAAGCCGTCCAAATGTGACCGTTTATACGCATCAAATTGCCGACCAGAAGCATCCTCCTTGTGCATGCATGCAAAGCATAATGGGTATTTTTACATTCTATGTAAAACGTCTTTAAGTAATTCTATAAGTTATAAGTTCTAATTAAATTTGAATATTATAAGTTATAAGTAAATGCGTTAAGTAATAAGGTCTATAAGTAATAAGTTAGTAATTCACATTTACAATCAGCCTGTCTGCGATGTTGTCTAAATTCAACTTAAATAAATGCATATGTTCCCATGTGGGAAATGTAAGCTTGTTTAATTAAACACTATTGTTTAAGTTTTCCATTAGACTAACTGTACTTGTGTAGCTTTACACTAGGAAAAGAAACAAAGCAATAATGAAAAACAGGACATTTACACAAGTATTTGACTTACATAGATCATGTCTTTGCTGTAACGGATGCGGATGTTGTTCAGGAGAGTGGCCTCATTCAAATACATAAGAGAACCTGGAAGCCATCAAACATATGCTTAAGTAATGACCATTGTACAAATAGCTGATGCAACTTTAATATTTACAGTGCATCTGGAAAATATTCATAGCGTTTCACTTTTTCCACTTTTTTTTTTGTGAATGTCCTTGAGTGGCCCAGCCAGAGCCCAGACCTAAATCCTATAGAACATCTCTGGGGAGATCTGAAAATGGCTGTACACCCTCGCTTCCCGTCCAACCTGATAGAGCTTGAGAAGGACTGCAAAGAGAAATAGGCTGAAATTCCCAAAGAAAGGTGTGCCAAGCTTGTGGCATCATATTCAAAAAGACTTGAGGCTGTAATTGCTGCCAAAGATGCATCAACAAAGTATCGAGCAAAGGCTGTGAATACTGATGTACATGTGATTTTTTTCTGCTTTTTTTATTTTTAATAAACTTGCAACAATTTCAAAAAATCTTTTTTCACATTGTCACTATGGGGTATAGTGTGTAGAATTTTGAGAAAATAAATGGAATTTAAATTTTTCAATTTAAAATATAAATTTAAAATTTAATCCATTTTGGAAGAAGGCTGTAATGTGGAAAAAAAATTGGAAAAGGTGAAGCGCTATGAATAATTTCCGGATGCATTGTACTTATTTATTTACGTTTTAATGCCATATCAGCAGAATTGGCTATAATTATGGCAAAACCTATTCTAAATATACAACATATAACATGCAGTCAAATTGGTTTCATAATAAACATTAATTGTACAAACAACATACAGCACAAATATAGCACTGAAAAGAGTGATATACAATCTTTTAGTTTGATAAATAATATTTTAAAATTCCTCATTAAAACGTTTCCTAAATGAAAACATTCTCTAATAGCATTTAAAAATACACTTTCTATTATTTGATGCAACTCTAATAAGTTAAATACTTACAGTTGTCTTCAACATGTTTGTTGACATCGTCTTCAGCGGGAAACACTTGACTGATGGGAGCCAGGAACGTCTGCAAAGTCAAAATGAGCATCAGGCACTCTAAAAAACCCAGCCTAACAATAACTGCCTACATTGACCCATTTCACTATTTATCCGTATTACAAAAAGTGCACACACCGTTTACAACCACAGCGAAGATTAATGGGACAAAAAACAAGCAGACGATGGCAGCCGTTTGTTCTCTCATTTCCGAGTCTGTCTGGTTACTTTCAGCGAGGTGTAAAGCTATAAACGCTCAAGGTCTTCATACATTACGACTTGCAAATGACACTGAAGAGCGGCGCTAGGTCAGCCGTGATTGATCGGATCTAATGGCGCCCGTAATGCGTAGAAGAAACGGTAAAGGCATGTTAATGTGAAAGGTGAGAACATAAGCTGCGAAATCCATTACATGACACATTATAAGACAAGCAAAACTGCCCATCACGCGCTGCGATATTCAGAGCGAGATGAGACAGTCTGACCTTTCCCAGAAAACCCATCTCATCCCTGCTGACTTTCCTGCATGACATTATTCCACTCCTCTCACTTTTATGCAAGCCATTTACATCAGGATCACTCTGGAAAGTTATTACTTGCCCCAATAACACGGATACCATCTACATCGGTGACCTAAAAAAACACACACACAACCTTGGTATTTTTGAGTGGGAACTTTTCTTATGTGGTTTACTACAGTTGAACAGTTGGCCAATTTCTCTTTTAAATGAGGAATTCGTGTTGGTGTCATACGGTTTTTTAAAATTTATTTCCAATAAAACCTGAAGTTTAATGAAATAAAAAGTAGAGCTAAAAATCAAACAAAATTTATTATGTAGAATTAATTATTTATTTCTGTACACACTGTAATCATTTAGCCTGAACAACATTATATTTTAACTAAAGCTAGATCAAATACTGTTTGAAAACTTACTGCACTTCAAGGTCAAGAGAGCTCCTCTTCACATCATAGCCTGTTCTCTTCATATCATTTTGTGTTATTTTTCTTTTCTGAACATGCCTCCATTTCTATTATTAATGTCAGTTTGCTACTGGATGTTTATGGAACACTGCATTTATAGATATTTATCCATTATTAATTATTATATTAAAGATGCCATCCACTTTGCAGATCTCTCACATGCCCCCATACTGAATGTAACCCTAAACCATTTTTCTTTCACCAAACTTGACTGATTTCTGTGAGAATCTTGGGTCAGATGCAGATTCCAGTAGGTTTTCTGCAGTATTTGTGATGATTGGGATGCGGTTCAACAGATGTTTATTCATTCATTCTATATTTTTCGGCCTAGTCCCTTTATAATAATCAGGGGTCACCACAGCAGAACGAACCGCCAACTTATCTAGCATATGATTTACGCAGTGGATGCCCTTCCAGCTGCAACCCATCACTGGGAAACATTCATACACTACAGACAATTTTAGCTAACCCAATTCACCTATAGTGCATGTCTTTTGAGGGAAACTGCAGCACCCATGAGGAAAACCATGCTAACGCAGGGAGAACATGCAAACTCCACACAGAAATTACAACTGACCTAGCCGAGGCTTGATTTTTTTTTAATTGCAATAAAAATCTCTTTCCGTATCTAATTAGTAATAAAAATTCAATAGGACAAAATGACTTGCTGTGATGTACTGAGAACTTTTTAAAGGGTCACGAAACACCAAAATACATTTTTTGAGCTGTTGACAGACGTATATGTGTCCCACACTGCTTAAAACATCATTAGGACTCCTATATTTCACAAAAAAGTGTAAATTGGTTGTTTTTGCGTTATTTTAAGCAAATTCGTACTTTCGGTTTGAAACGAATTTTAGAAGCTGCGTCACGGCCATGACATAATAGCGTGCAACTTCATTAATATTCATTACTGTCAGAGTGTTTAGACGCCACGTTGTGTTGGCAAAACAAGCGTGAATTGTTGCTTTTATAGTTTGCTGCCGTTAAGTTTTGTTTTCATTTTCTCTCTGTGAGAGCTCATCTGGAGTCACGTGTGGATTAACAGTGTACGCGACGCTCGACAACAATAACTTACGTGTCTAAGGAGGAACATTTGTTTACCTGAGAGCTGTTCTCATCTGCAAACGCTGAGATCCGGATTCGCTTGTAGTCTTCTCTTAATAAAGACGCGGCTCTAGTTGCTGGTGATTGTCCTGTCTCTACAGATTTGGTAAGTGAGCGACCAGCGCTCTTTGTTTATTCAGTTCGTATTTTATTTGTATCGAAAAAAAACTATTGCACCGAGTGTAAACAAGCTAGCACTACATCCAAACTATAACCTTGTGTAGGATTTTGTGACCGGAATAACACACGCGGCTTTCTACCTGCCGTCTGCATCTAAGTTTCAGGGAAATGCTACGTTTTTTTTCTCTCATTCGCCGTGCGGTATCAAACATTGCATGAAAATACACGCTTAGAGCAGTTCCTCGAATCAAATATCTCGTTTGTCGGGAGGGACATGAATGAATTCCCTGAATGAAAGAGCCAAAATGCAGTTAAAGTCCACCATTTAATAATTTGGCAAATAATTCGACTACAGATGTCCATGTAAACACAGCCACATTGTCCGCTGTGGGTGTGTGTTTTGACTCTGAAATTCAGCGCGCCCAAATAGACACTCCCACACCAAGCCTCTTTTCTTCCTCCGACACTCCCCCCTAAACAAAGCTGGACACGCCCACTTTTCTGACTTTTTCCAAAGTAGAGGTGTGAAAACACCCTGCTGAAATGAGGGGGTTTCATGGCCCTTTAATAATATAAAAATATGTTTTCATTTAATGTATCTTTAATGTATCTTTCTAATCCTTAGACCTTCCGCCCAAAAGAGGACTATTTAAAATGAAGGAACATGTTTTTGTTGTTCAAACGGTCCTTGCTGATTCATAAAACAATAGCATTTCAAGAGTTAAATAAAGGCAAAACTAAATCATTAACGGTGGCTCCCAACAATACACTGAGGTCTTAACAAGTGAAGTACTCGGTCTGTGCAAGAAACTGAACATTACTCACATTTTTACCTCTAATCCACAGCAAAAGCAAATGCTTTGTCACATCACACATGCCCAGGCATTTTTCACAACAAAGTCAAAAGGAAGTACAGATTGTATTGCTAATAAAAATGGTACTTGTGTTTATCCTGGATGCTGGAACCTGTAGCCATTGACATTTTATGAAATCACCACAGTAAAAGAGACAAAAAAGCTTCTTTAATGATTTCTCTCAAGAAAAACGTCACCTAAATCTTGGATGGCCTGAGGGTGAGTAAATAAACAGCAAATATTGATTGGGTGAACACTCCCTTTAAGAAATATTTAATTAAAGTTGCCATAGAGTTAAAATATATACCTAGGCACACCTGAATAACAAGAGTTCAGTACATGGAAACATCTCAAACACCAGTTTCCAGTAAATTCTGTGAGTGTCAAATCCCAGTGAAAACAGGTTGATCTGATCAATAAATAAACTTTGAGTTTTCACATGGGATTATTAATATGCACACAGTGTTTGATTGGCTACAACACTTGCATTAATAGGGTATATGCATAGCTTGTGTTTTTTCCCATGCCAATAAACTTCCGGAGAATAGTTAATGTGTCTTTTTAATTTTATACGATTCCTTTTACAACATTGTTGTTGTAATATAATTAAAATATACTCAGTTAAATAGCCACTTACACGAACATGCTCGTCAGGATTTGCGCAGAAACTCCATTGAAAATACTAAGTTAAAATAAATTGTCATATTTTAAAGCCATGGCGTGGAAAAACTTAATGTAATGCAGTGCTTTTTGAACAATCTGAGACCTACTTTATATTCTATATCAATCAGGCTGTGAAGATTATTGATTTTTAAAGACAACAGACCTTAAGTGCACCAATTTTGTAATGGCATACAGTTCACCGAAAGTGTTTAAGCCAGGTTACTGAAAAGCTAAAAGTCCTTCTGCATACTTAAAGGTGCAGTATTCAGTGGTTGAACTAGTTACTGCACTCCTAGTCCTAGAGTAAAACAAACGCAAGCACAGGTTGCCAGATTGAGGACAAGAGCGAGTGATTTAAATGTGTCGTGTTGTAAATTAAAGCAACGGCACCCGATAGAAGGAATATTTTTCATATTAAAAGGAGTTTTTGTCCTTACCAACACCTTGAATTGGTCTACTAGAAACGGCTTCTATTTCTTGCAGCTGAACAACAGAAAATTGACAATGAACCCCTCAGGTCCACCTCATGTGCTTTATTCAGTGTTAAACACTAATAATGTGAGTTTTAATGCCATTTTACATGACAACTATTGCCATACTACTGAAAGCAGCAGCAGATAGTTCACCTTCGATCTTGAAAATAAAACCGTTTGAGATTAAACTTTAGAACGCATGTGAGGGATTCAGCATGTACAATTAATAACGTTAAAGACTAGCTTTTTAAATAAAGCTGAATTGAATTGAAGAGGGTTAATATGTATTAAATAGATTATAAACCCTACCATTTTGCAAGAGAGTGCACTATTCTGTGCTTCTGAATGGACTTGGTCTTGTTTCGTATGGTGAAAACAGCCAAATTGCATATCACTGCGTACAGTTGAAGTCAGAATTATTAGCCTCCTTTTGATTTTTTTTCTTTTTTAAATATTTCCCAAATGATGTTTGACAGAGCAAGGACATTTTCACAGTATGTCTGATAATATTTTTTTTTCTAAAAGTCTTATTTGTTTTATTTCGGCTAAAATAAAAGCAGTTTTTAATTTTTTTAAAACTATTTTTGGGACAAAATTATTAGCCCCTTTAAGCTATTTTTTTTTCGATAGTTTTCAGAACAAACCATCATTATAAAATAAATTGCCTAATTAGCCTAACATGCCTAGTTCACCTTATTAACCTAGTTAAGCCTTTAAATGTCACTTTAAGCTGTGTAGAAGTGTCTTGAAAAATATCAAGTAAAATATTATTTACTGTCATCAAGGCAAAGATAAAATAAATCAGTTATTAGAAATATTTTTTTAAAACTATTATCCTTAGAAATGTGCTAAAACATTCTTCCCTCCATTAAACAGAAATTGGGAAGAAAAAAATGAACAGGGGCGCTATTAATTTAGGGGGGCTAATAACTTCAACTGTATCTCATCACATAGCGTGTTGTTAGGAAACGGGATTACAATGTAACCTGCTCATCTAATGTCTACATTAGTAATATTTATATTATTGCTAATTTATAACCTCATGTGGAAATCTGTGTCTGTCCACCGGATGTCGCATTTCGGTCACGAGCGCATGCTTTCAGAGCCTTTCTGAATGAATGAATGAATGAATGAATGAATGAATGAATGAAGTGTGCGATTTTCCACCAAGGTAACCAGGGAAGCTAAAATAAATTTGGCTAAACTGCCATTGGGCAGGTTAAAATTACCACAAAAAAAACTGCCGTTCCGTCACGGAAAACATTTTTAAAGCAGAATATCTTCACTTTATCATTGTTTTTCAGATAAACAAGAATGTTTACCAAGCATGTTTCTTAAATATATTAGCAAACATATTATGGCAAGTTTATGCTATCAAAGCACCTTTAAATGTGTTTAAATTTGATCTATTGTTAGTTTAACGACTGGATTGTGAAATTGTGTACATCTGTAATAAGGCAACAAGATTGTTAAATGTTGAATGTTTTTTGGCTTGATTTCTGCAGCCAATACTAATGTGTATTCAAGTCACTACATATATATTTAAAACTAAAAAAAAAAAAAAAAAAAAAATATATATATATATATATATATATATATATATATATATATATATATAACGTAGATATTGTTTAATGAATTATTAGATTCATAAATAATGTATGTCAAAATGAGTTCCTAAAGATAATCCCAATACACTTTGCAACATTTTAAGAGAAAAGATACTACCTTACACCATCAAGTTTCCATTAGGGAACATCTTTACCAGGTAATTGTGGAAAATGTTCAGAAATATGGCCTGCTGTCTCTAAGGGAGCATGTACTGTAAGTAGTAGCTGAGACACAGGTGGCTTTTTTCTCTAATGAACCTACCCTGAGAGTAACGTGATCCGCACACCTGCAGCAGGTAGAGCTTATAACTTATTCAAAGCCCCTGCAAGTGACACCCTTACACGGCACAGCACTATTCGACATACACATGTTCTCACATTTTACCTATTGCTCAGATACCTGGAGGCCTATTATACACACCATGAAGCTAACCCTGCGTATGGTGGGGAAAAACTCAGCACGTCAACAGAAAAGCTGAGACCTACAGCGTCACTGGTGTTTAGCAACAAGATTTTCCTACGTATGAACATTGAGATTTGATAACGTAGCATAAAAATCAATGGCTGCCATCTGCTTGGTTAAATGTTGATGTCTTACCTTTCCTCTCTGATGAAGAGGCTCAATGGTCAGCGCATCCGCACCGATGTCCACTATCATGCCCAGTTGAAACCCGTCGGTTGGGTGTGGCGCCCACACAGGCTTCCCATCATCCATTGCACCCCACAATTACTCCACAGCTCTGAAAGACACACACACACACACAGGGTTAAGATTCAACAACATCCCCGCAGACAAGAATGCAAATCTTGTTCGACAGAATTGTAATTGTGTTTTGTTTAATGCAAATCATGTGACTGTAAACAAAATGACTGCTGCAAGTGAATGCCAACAAGGTCATCAACGGCAAACAAAAGAACTCATGACATCAAACTCAAAGCCATGATACGTATTAATGAACAGATGCACACGGAAAGAAGATATCTGAAAACCATGGTGAGTGGTGCTTTCCCATGCAAATCACTCTGCCTCAGTGCTATCTGAAAAGCTGATAGAGACTTGTTACTGTGTTCTTAATAGTTGGCCATACAGTACATGCAGTGTTCTGGATAGTTGTCAAGCATGTAAGTTCCTGTCTTAAACGGCACACTCTTGACTTGTGGTCTTCCTCTTATTCTGTACTTAGATTATGTAGTGTAGTGCAGACCTTAGGTTAGGGCTGAACGATATTGGAGAAATACGACATTGCGATACTTTGTTTTGCTAAGATATACACATTGCGGGCGACGCAGTGCCGTAGTGGGTAGCATCTTTGCCTCACAGCAAGAAGGTTGCTGGTTTGAGCCTCGACTGGGTCAGTTGGCGTTTCTGTGTGAAGTTTGAATGTTCTCGCCGTGTTTACTTGAGTTTCCTCAGGGTGCTCCGGTTTACCCCACAAGTCCAAAGACATATGGTACAGGTAAATTGGCGATGGTACAATTGAACGTAGTGTACGAGTGTGTGTGAATGAGTGTGTATGGGAATTTCCCAGTGATGGGTTGTGGCTGGAAGGGCATCCGCTGTATAAAACATATGCTGGATAAGTTGGTGGTTCATTCCGCTGTGGCGACCCCAGATTAATAAAGGAACTAAGCGGAAAAGAAAATGAATGAATGATAAACATTGCGATATGAATATAATTACACAAGATGATTTGAATTGCTCTATATGGAAAGATTTAATTAGATCAACTGAGACAATAAAAACGTTTATCGATGCGGTGCATCTGCAGAAATGATAATAAATGACAAGAAAAAATAAAGTAGTGCTATATGGTTTTCTAGAGAGTCAAACAATCAAATGTGAAATAACATGTTTATCATTGTAAATAATAATGGGGCCTTTGACAAGTCCACGAGCTTTCAAAAAAGTTGACATTCAAATGCATTTGGTAAGTCAAGTGGCATGAGACACAATAACATCTTAACCAATAGGGTTTTTTTAGTTAACATATTGGAGTTTTCCTACTTCATAAATAACACCTAGAACTAGGCGTGGGCAGTTAAAAGATTCTGACGGTATGATAACCTTGGATATAAATATCACTGTTTCACGGTATTGTAGTTTTTTTATATGTCTGGGTAAAAAAATAAATAAATAAACGTTTTCCCCCCTTTGTACACAATATATTTTAATTTGGGAAACATTTCAAATATTTTGGAAAAGTAAACATATCAGGCTAAATAAGTCAAATGAATTATTTACTTCTGCTGTCTTCATTTGTTTCAAAAACACAGATTTTTTTTTACTATTTAAACGGCATCTTTAAATATCTTTTCTGATGGAGATACTGTTGTCCTAAAAAACTTTTTAAAAAATGTAATTAAAAAAAATCTTACTCATACCCTAGGAGCACTACAGCAGAAAATGTTGACGGTTTTGAAACCTTGACTTTTCCAAACCGCTAATACGTTGAACACGGTTATCATCCCATGCCTACCTACAACACACTAGAAGTCAGACATCTGGCAGTAAGATTATTTGACATCACTTCACAGATGACAGCTAGTTGCTTCAGCGAGATTAGCAAAAAGTGCAGAGCTACTTGTGAATGTGAATCGTGAATAGTATTAGTTTGTGGTCCAGAAACAGTTGGAGGTGGAAATTTCAGATCTGATATGTTTCACTTCTGACCTCAATGCGTTCCAGTCATGTGCAGAGTCACATTGTCAGTCGCATTTATACATTTCATATTAACTTGTTATAGACGTTAGCTGTCCTTTGAATACAGCTGATGAAAAACAAAGGAACATTATTGTAAAATAAAGTGTCATGAACACCAGCGAGCTAGCGGCTGCAGATCGTTGGTAAACACGCATTTTGATGCGGACTACAATCCTCTCCCTTAATGAACTACAAATTTTATCATGCACTTTGTACACACTGGTTCCTGTTTCACTTTGATTACACACACACACACACACACACACACACACACACACACAGCCGGAGTATTGTTTTGGACTGATTACATAAACTTTAAATATAGCACACACACACACACACACACACACACACACACCTAGGCTTAGTCTTGTTTTACTGTTTGTGACATTGCAACGCTTTGTCCTTGCCTTGCCGTGTTAGACCCCTGCCTTGTTTATTGTTTATTCCTGTCTGCTGCCTGCCTTTTGACCATCCGCCTGTTCCACGACTCTGGATTACCTGTATACATCTGTTTGACCCTGTTGCCTGTCTAACCATTCTTTAATAGCCCCCGAATTTGGATCAGCATCTCCGTTTTCTAATATGCATCAAATTACATAAAGAAATCATGTCAGATATAACCTTTATTAGTATGGTTCAAACTCCTTGTGCTGTAAACAAACTTGAAAGTTTATGTTTCACACAAGGTAGATGCATGCTAATCTCTCTGTTATAATGAAGACTATGTAGTTGTGAGCAGCTTGATTCTGAATAGCAGTTTGCCATTTTATATTCATGTCATTGTTCTAACATTACGCTGTCTGTTGAAGTGTGTTTTCTGAAGTAATGGAAGCACTTAAGTTTTACTTGACTCCACTCTTTACAGAGCACAAACACAGATACACAGACATCAAAATGTCTGAAAGCTGCATCTATTAGCTGATCCTTCAGTGGATCACTCAAATATCAGCTCATAGACAGCTGATAAACTCAGCTTTCAAACCCTCCAATGTCTATTTATCTGTATTTCCAGTTGATGAACAGTGGTAAAGAGTGATGAAGTAATGGGTCACATCAGCTCAACAGCACCCAAATGTTAACAGAATGTTAAAATTTGTTAACACTTATAAAAAATTTCTGTATGATTAGTACCGAAGTTGGTTCATTTGACAACCCTAAATACTTTCTTCTCCAACATGTTGCTCATCAGTATTGTGAACTCTGTTGTCTGATAGTTTTTTTGCAAGGACTTCTGGGTTGTAAAAGATGCGAGTGTGGAATCTGCTGCAGTGCAGGCTTTGCTGAAAACCACATTAATGGTACAAAGGAGGTGCCGATGAGCACATTTCAGAGCATAAAAATAATAATTGACACACACTACAGACTTGTATAGTATTACTTAGTATGCACAATCTAAAACCACAATTTGCGACAGGGACTATTTATATGCTTTTGTTGAATGCATCTCTTTGCAATAATTCTTATTTTTAAAAATGAGCAGAAAATGCATGACCCATAATGCTGTGATTCTCCTTATATCTGGCTGGTTTGTCCCATGCCCTATAATCATTATTATTTTTTTAAATCCTTATGCAAAAATACTTGTGATCCAGAAATTCTAAAAAGGTGGACAGGCATTTATGCACTCTATTCTGTTGTTAAAGTGTTATAAGTTGTTGCTAGCACTGTGGTTTACCGTTTAACCAAGAGGAATGCTAGTAGGGCATAAGAACATCTGATACTCCACATTGGAAATTAATGACCTCTCGTCGTTTTACTGAAATAGTGAAAAGGTGAATTTAGAGTTCTTTAAGTGGTTGCTAGGGTGTCGGGTGCTGTTGCTAAGCAATTTCAAACAGTTGTTTTCTATCTTAAAATCTACAAAAAAAAAACTACAAGCTTAAGTTGAAATAAAACTACAGACCTGGTCACCATGCATTTCTACAGATTAAAATGTTACACTATATAGAAAAAACAGAGTAAACAACAATCAGATCACTCAAACCTTCTTTAACCTCGATGGGTGAACTGAGACACATACAAGACTCAATATGAGCAAATGCATCTAGTTTTTTCTGACCACATAAACTTTACTCCTTTAAAAAGTATTACCATCAGCATAGAACTTTGAAAGACCCCCAATCAACATGTGAAACCCCTATGCAAAGAGGGTCAGGAGAGGGGAAGGCTGATGATAGTAAAGTGATTTTCCTGTACTGAAGTGCACATCTGACTGAATCTCCTTGAACAAGTGTTTTTGATTTTACCAAGACTGAAAACTCTAGTCATGATACTGTAATCTTGCCCTTGTCTCATTTTGTGTGTGCACATTCTACTTGTTAGGGCAGTCAGTGAGAAAAAATAACTCCCACTGGATGTTCAGTTCAGAAAAAAAAAAAAGTCAGAGTAAAAAAAAAGAAAAAAAAGGAATAAAAGAGAAAGTAACGAAAGCAAGCAAGAATTCAAAACATCACAGACAGAAGGTTGCTCTAATTTGACTTCATCTTATCTGAGCATTCCAATACACAAATATTTCTGGAACAACATTTAAGCCATCTGGAATTTAAAAAGTGATCAGCATCACTGAAATTCAAAATTCACCAGATGCTTTCTTATCAAAACTTCTATTCTGCAAGTCTAAAAATGCTACACACAATAAAGTGGACGTCACAAACCACCTGTAGAACACACTTTCTCCTCTCTGTATGCACCAAACACTTCATCAACATTCAAAGTTTCTGAAAACCACTGTCTGATTCTTTGTGTGCTTAATCCAGGTGAGTGGGCTTGACAAATCAACTCTAGGGGGCACAGTCTTTCCTCTCCTTATGCACCAGACACTCTCATTTCCTCAGATGCTTTGTTCATGAGTTGTGTCATACTGTCATTTTCCATTTTTGAATAACAGACAGACTGATACCTGCTGATATACTGTGTTCAAGCACAGCTTTTAGGGTTAGACTTGAGCAGAGAACTTTAGGTTCTTTGACATGATGATGCTGTGTCAAGAGTGACCAAGTGTGCTGCATGCCTGCTTTTGAGTGATGCTCCCGGCCATTAGATCGCCCCGTGGTGGCTGGCTGCAGTACAAACCATAAAGCCCGCCTCTCATATAATAAACCAATGAGACTTGAACCCAAAAAAAAAAAATTAATTACACTTGCAATAAAATGTACCCGAAAGATGGTTCTGGTCAATTAAGGCACTGGTTATCATGCTGCTATAGGGTCAGATCTTTACTTTTGTAAACAGTTTGTTTTTAGTGAGTAATTTAACGCTATAAAAATGGGGCGTGTCGTCGTGATTGACAGTTGTGATTGACAGCTTCTCTAAGCGGACTGTCAGAGCTTCGAGAGGAGATTGAAGTAACAATGTTTGATTTCAGTGTTATTTTACCATAATAAAATGAGCTGTTCAGCAGTAAACTATACTTTCTGACCTACAGGATTACTGTTTATTTGGTTAAATATGGTATTTTGCTTGCTGATAGACGCCAAATCTTATGATGTCAGGGAAAACAGGTAATCATCATCTAGCATAGAGCTGCACGATTCTGGCTAAAATGAGAATCGCGATTTTTTTGGCCTAAAATAAAGATCACGATTTTCTCATGATTCTGTAGATGTAAAATAAAGGTATGGTAAAAACAAACATATGGCACAACATCGATAATAATATTATGTGTAGGTCTACTGGTTTTATAAATAATTCTATTCTACTTATAATAATTCTGATGTTGAATTATTATGTTTGAGATATATGCTTGCAATCTGTCATATTAGTTATACTAACATTGTAAACATTTATTTTCATGCACAACTGGGGGTTCACTATGAAAGAAAAAAAACATATCAAATGCTTGTCATCGTCATAACTCTAAAATGCGTTATGATCATTTAAATGAAGTGCACACTTTCGGTTTCATTTTGATTGCTAAGTGCTTGTTCATACTTCGCTCGCGGCTCCCAAACGATCACTCTGTGCCACAAACTGAATATTTACAAATGTATTATGCATGCGCGTCTATTATTAAGTAGAGCGCGCACGCGCCCTCTGTGATAACAGCTCATGGTCAGCAGCACACGTCACGTGTGATTTCCTGAAATCTGAAAATATGATTGGCAGAATCGTAGAAATGCTGGATTAAGATCGTCTAGGGGGTCGAATCAAGATTGCGATCTTTTAACGATTAATTGTGCAGCTCTAATCTAGCAGTACATTTTTTTTATGGGTTTGAAATAATAATTAGGAAGATAAAACTAATGTTAGCTGATCTCCAGATAGATCTCCTGTAACGTTATTTGAACTTGATTTGCAGGACGTCTCTGACATTTTGAGTTTCGGCATGTTATTGAATTAATCTACTGAATTTGCCGTTTCAAACAAATTAAACATTCTAGAAAGAGAATCTTATATAAAAATTGAACTGTAAATGTTCTATATTATTTATATACATCATTTACCATTAGCTTTTTTTATTTTAAAACAACTAATAAACATTCAAATGAATGTCTTTTCCTCTTATATAGGATTATATCCTCCAGATATAATCAAGGCATTGAATAAAGCAAATGAAAACGGAGGCAAAAAATAAACAATTTACAAGCGATGTTGCAGCAGCTGATAGACATCAATGGATATATTAATACTGCCAAGTTTATTGTACAAAATGATGAAAGGATTATTTTATATAGTGCAGGTAGATGTAAATATCCTTTTGATATTTAGAAATATTGCTGCATCTTTGCTAATATAAAAAAAAATTACCGCTTACAAATTATATATGCTTATATTTATCTAGCGAGCCTTTGTTATAGTGCAGATATGGGCGGTCAAATAAGAAGTTTGAGGGGCATGGTTGATTTGACGTACAAGCATTTGTTTGGAAGCTTGATTCCACAGATCTGCCTCTGACTCCATTAGAGTTGGTAGTCCTTCTGCGCATGCCCAGACTCCAATTTCAGCATTTATTTTCGACAGCTAGCACAAAAGGCATTTTGCATTTAAAGCGTTCAATAGGAAAAGGCATCCATAATTTTTACAGTCATTGGTCATGACCCTAAGAATGATCATCATTGATTGAGCCACCACTATGGTCTCTTTTAACCTTTTGGGGGAAACTGGAGCACCCAGAGGAAATCCACATAAACACGAGAAGAACAGAAATGCCAACAGACCCATCCCAAATCAGTGACCTTCTTGCTGTGAGGCAACAGCACTACCCACTGCACCACCGTACCGCCATAAAAACACACTTAAAAGACAAAATGGTGTAGAGCTACAGCCAATGTCATGAGACATGAGAAATCCCTATGATTGGCTGCAATGTTCATCAGTTCATTTGCTTCACCCTGATTTTACAAGGAGACGATACGATAACATATGAAAGTCATGTCTATTAACTGTGCAGATATAGGAGCAATCGATTCATTAACAGATCAGCTGATTTAAGTGGCTTTCAAATGCTTCTTTTAGTGCTTTTAGAGCAATAATCAACTACTGCTGAAAGCTGTCTGGCTGCATGTCAGTGATGTAGGTCATGATCGCACAAGCAGCCAACAGTTTTCTACTCATTCAAGCGCACTGAACAGCTCATTCGCTGTGGTTTGGGGGCTGGACAGAGTTGTTGGGTGCCACAGTTGTTGTCAGATAAGTAGTGTTTGTGCCCCTCTTGTGAAGCATTTGCATATTGCCACGTGGTGTGAACACCCCAAGAACTTAAGTCATGTATTCTGAAAATCACAGTGATCTGCCAATAGTTAAAATTGTGTAGTGTGAACTATACTGTGAAAAAGTATTGATGCCTTCAAACCGAATCGAGAGCAGTGTTCTGCACCTGCGCAAGAGGACAAGTCTTTACCACTCCACAGGGGGAATGGTCTGTTTTCTCATTACACAAAGGGAAATCAAACTTACAGCAAACTTCCGCTCAAAGTGTGAACAAAGCAGCATTTAGTACAATTATCACAGTAGTTGTCACTCAGGGATTCACTAGCGCAAATATGTCTGAAAATCTTACAACTCATATCGTTTGGAAAATTTGAGAAATGCCTCTTCGCGATGATTCTTGGCTTGAATTGTTTACTTGCTTCGTCACTTCACTACATTACGCCCACACTCTGTTGCTGAATAACCAATCAGAGCGCTCTCAGCTGACGGCCCATGCCAATTTTATATGCTGATTCAGGCCAATCAGTTCTGATGTTAAAGTGATGAACGCTGACATCTGAAACACCAAACCAACAAGTCTGACTAGGGCTGCTCAATAATGGGAAAATTATAATCACGATTATTTTGGTCATATTTGTAATCATGATTATTCAAAACAAATACAGTTAAAGTCAAAATTATTCGCCCTCCTGTGAATAATGTTTTTTAAATAAATATTTCCTAAATAATGTTTAACAGAGCAAGGAATTTTTTCATGCTCTTAGGAGTCATTTGCTTCCAAATGATTTTTTACAGTTCTGTTTTAGCGATCTTCATATTGACAATTGTGCTCCCATCTTAATGTACTTTAAAAACATTTCAGTCATAGCTAATGATAAAACCTATTTTATCAAAACAACCTACTTTATATCTCTAAAGCTTGTGAAAACAAAAATATATAGCGTGAGTTAATGCTTTTAATTTTTAGTAGGTTATTAATTAAGAAATGTATCTGTATAAGACATGGGCCTGTTGGTTAGAGCATTTCTGCAGTGGTTTGAAGGTGTCAAAGTGTAAAAGTAGACTTTAAAGAAAAATAAATAAACAATATCCAACTAAATAATATTAATAATAATAATAAATTAATAATAATAATAATAATAATAATAATATTAAGTAGATTTCTTTCTTTTCTTAGCCTACTGTAAATTAAAACCATTAACGATTTATATATGAAATTTTTTACAAGTTACTAAGTGGTTTTATGTTTTAGAATAAAAAGGAAAACATGTATTTGCTGTATATGTAGTGTGCAATTTACATATACGTAAATTAATTTGGAAAACATTTTTATTGATTTTTTTTTTTTTAATGCGTGTGCATGTAAAACAACAGTACAGAAAACTTGTTTAGAACTTGTTTAGAGTGTCATTATGGACATTTTACATTATAACTAACGTGGTTCATATGATGGATCTGCGACAGAGAAACTACAATTTTGGGAAACACTCGTCACTACATTGTTCTTTTCCCAAACGATGCACCGTACTATGATAGTTTAGCCACGAGTTGTGTCGTTGTTTAATAAACACACCCCAGATCAGCGAGTACCAATCGAGTCGTGAAATGTGATTATCACCAATACCGATCTTCTGCCGATCAATCGGAGCATCCCATGTAAATATTACCTAAAAGACTAGCTCAACAATACAAAAACAAAAACTGTGCATTTCCAGACACCTTTTCTGGTCTATGGGGATGATTAAAAGGATTGCTTTGAGTTTTCAAACATCATGTAAAACTTGATTTTGCATAATAAATCCTCTTTCTGTTTATGAACGATAAAAAAAAACATTAGAAAAATGACAAAAAACAAGACAAAAAATGCTTTTTAATTGTGTATAATGATGTTTTGAAGAATTAAGCCATTGTCAGACAAATGAGCCATCAACTGTAGTTCAAAAAATGTGTCCTATTGACAGCAGCTCTGTCAAGGTATTTCAGTGTCCAGGGGCCTCATGTACGAAGACTTGCGTGGAAATCTTACTAAAACATTGCGTACGCACAAAGCTGTAAATGTGCGTACGCAGAAAAAATTTCAGATGTATGAAACACTGCGTACGCCGAATCTCACGCATATTCTTTTGTACATCCGAATGAACGTGAAACTGAGCGCAACATGCACGAGCGCAAAACCCCTCCCTGCCTCCTCCCCCGTATGAATATGCTAATGACTATGCTAATGGCAAAACCCAACGAAAAAGCAACGGCAAAATCAAACAAAAAGAGAAACTTTGAACAGAATGTGAATTGGAGGTGCTGCTTTCGGAGGTAGAACGGAGAAAAGCGGTGTTATTTGCAAGTTTGTTCTCCGGAATTAACAACAAAAGAAAAAAATAGAGTGGGAGAGTTTAGCTGATACGGTTAACACAGTTGGGTCTGAACATCGCACTGAGTGCATTTACAAAAGAAATAGTGTGGTTTATATCTGTAAACTGTTGCAGTACCCTTAGCAGTCTCAGTGGCGCACCTCATAAGAAGCATATAATCATATACTGACACATTCGAGCACAAACTCGGTTCGAATCCAGCGTCTGATGAATTCTTTCTTCTTTTTTTCCCGCTACATATCAGATTTTGCCCACTATTTATCACGAGAAAGACAAGTAGGAATCATTAATAAGTTTGTGCATCATATTTTATTTGCACATTTATTGAATGGAAATGTTTCTGATTCACGCATGCAAATTTATCTTCAGATAGTGTCTTTATAGCAATGTGCGTGCAGTAGATAGCTCAGATTACATTGGGAAAACAGGCGACCGCTGCAAATTGTGCTTTAATGTTTAGCTGGTCAACTGTATGGTATGGAAATCTTACATACCTACTATATGAACCCGTCTCATACAGCTGCCATTGCAAGGATCAGACACTTTGTAGAGAGGAATTTAACACAACTGCCTCTAGGAGTCGCCAATGGAAATAAAACAGACACGCACAAAAAATGTGCGTACGCCTGCCAGAAACCTGCCGTGAACCTGCGCAAATTCCCACGTTCAGTTCATTGTTAGTAAATCCAAACGTGAGCGATTCTGAGCGTGAAATCTGGCGTACGCAAAGTTTTTGTGCGTACGCAGCGTTGATACATGAGGCCCCAGGTCTGTTGCTCCATATGTTTTTTTCAATGGTCTTGTTATTCCAATCAGGTATGGGCTTATCCTGTAATAGTGGATTTAAGCCTCTGCTCATCTGGAAGAACAGCTTGTGGCCGTATCTGATCTCTCTCTCTCTCTGATTCAACAATAAACCACAGACTTCTCAAAGCATTCAATAGAATTCCCCATTAAGATGGAGTGATATTTCTCAAACACTACAAGTCGTCTGTTAGGATCCACTGGGAGCTGCAAACAGCGTGACCTGCAACTGAACTGATGTCAAAAGTTTACAAAAGCAATAATGGCTAATCACAAGGGCGTTATTATACCTGACAAGACTACAGCCGCTGATTTCTCCTCAAAGACGTATGGTGTGTGAGTGAGCTAAGACAGGATGACTGTGCCAGGTTGGGTACAGAGCAATATTTCCCTGTTCTCTGGCACTCTGATTATGGCCCGGTCCCAAGAGTTCCCCACGGTGCAATTATCAATTGTCAAGCTTGCTAACAAACCTCATAACAGGCTCAGAGTATCTGTGCCAATCACTCAAGTCTTTAGAAGAGAACAAAGGCTTCAGAATGAGGCATATGCTTCTGTTGTGGAGCATTGTGCTCACCAGAAAACCATCTTTCACATTACTTCCCCCTGAATGCTTAGTTCTTGGAGTCTTGGGGAAATTGGATGTTTAATTCATTCATTCATTCATTCATTCATTCATTTTCTATTCAGTTTAGTCCAGGGTCGACATAGCGGAAATGAACCCCCAACTCATCCAGCACATGTTTTTTTTTTTTTTTTTTTTTTTTTTTTTACGCAGTAGACCCCTAAACTGGATGTTTGACATGTGCTAAATGCAATGACCTGTTCATTGGAGAGGGGTCTGGATGCAGACCTGGTGCAGTGCAATCCGAGCTGCATCCAATGCTTTTTAATGCGCTCACCTAACCACACCCGTCACAGTGATGTCACTCACTCCATTGAGTGCATTGTGTCTGACATTGCATCGCTAAGTGATGCAATCCCAGCTCTCATCATAAAGGCTGCATCCAGACACTATTAATTCATTCAGCATATTTGTACTGTACGTCTTTGTAATAACGAGGACATATTTTGGTCAAGATTTGGTGCTCAAGGTTAATTGACTTGGCTTTTCTATGACATAGTCTATCTGTTATTAATGGCTAAAAGATTTATTAAATCATTTTAAAGAGATCAGGTGTATTTTAGACAGTTAAATAAGGTAAATACAATATTTATATTAAAGGAAAAACAGTGCACTACTCCAGCTATGATCACTGAGATCAGATCTAAAGAAGTGAATGACGAACACTGTCTGTTTTTTCATTCGTTTCTTTTATTAAATAAACATTCTTTTTAGGCCAAAGATATTTAGGCTGACTCCTCATTACCATGTGCTAGAGCTAGCCATTAACTAGGACACTGTTCCTGCAATTTAGTTTACTGCAACAAGGAATGTCAGAGAATTTGGCAATTTTTGGTGTGTAAATGAAGGGCAGAGTTTCAGCAGTACTGATTTCTTATGCTCAGGGTGTTTTCAGCATCTGTTGGCTTACTATATAAGAACAAGAACTCCTCCAAAGCTGCTGTGACAGTTACTTCACAGATACTTTGCTGTCTTTTTTTTTTTTTTTTTTTTTTGAGGAAACCGTTTCACATCATATTATATTCACAGAGAAACTTAATCAAAAGTTTAGTTTAAGAAAATGCTGAAAGCAAATTGAACACTTTCATAGTTTCTAAAAATATGATTGATTTTAATTAATAAATTGTAACCAAGACAAAAACATGAAATTTGAAATGAAATTAGAATGTAGAGGCAGCTGGCTCAACAAGACAAGCTGTGAAAACAAGGCAAGTGGGGGAAAAAAAGGTCTAAGGGCAAGTTTTTCGAAAGTAGAAATTTTAAATGTTTTAACTGCAAAATTAAAAAGAAAAAAAAAACATGTGAAATTCCACACTTTTTACGTAAAAAAAGTAGGTGTTCGACAGTGTAATGGAAATTCACACACCATTTACTCTCCCTCAAGTGGTTCTAAATTCTGTCACACAAAATAATTTATTTAGCACAGGGGTCTCAAACTGCCAGCCCACCTCCTCCTCCCTCCAGCCCGCAACTGCCGTCAAAATTATAACGAGATTCTGCCCGCCACCTAGTCGATTTTTAAAGTACTGCATTCTGATTAGTTTTACTTCCATTTTCTTTCAGTGTACAGCTGAGAGTAACACGCATGCATTTTAATTCTGGGGCTGATTTTTGTAAATATTTAAGGGTCGTTTTTACCACTTTTTTTGTTTGTTGTACAAACACGTCTTCATGGCTTACACATTATGCTGGTGGTGTAACATATAAGATTATTTTCTAATATTCCATTTAAATGGTCTCATTTAATAGATTTTCCTCATGTTTAATAAGATTTTTACAAAAACTATGTACATTAGTAAAATTGTACTGCTGGTTGAATTGAACTAGTTAAAGTAAATGTGAACATACTTTTCCCTCTTTGTTGTAGTTTTACAAAGAAAGAAATATATTGAGAAGAACAATTGCCAGTAAAGTCCCTTATGTTTCCCAAACTGCTTTCTGCTGTTCTTGTGCTACTGGGATAAAATACAATTGATTGGGACAGAATAATAATTATTATGCCTATTATTTGTAGTATTTTATAGCAATTTAAACTAGCTTTTTGTTTCTTTTTATACATATTAACAGAGTTCTGACTGCCTATAGTCTGTGAAAGAATGACTGAGTGCATGTCTAATGCTTGGCCATACACACAGCAACCACAGATATATTACAGCAGCTGATGTGTGAGCCGATAAACTTGCTGATTTGCATTATCACTGGTGGCAGGTAATGCTTGAAATATAAAGTCATGTCTGTTGTCCTAAGATGCATCAATTATCTCAATTATCCTTTTTTTGTCTTGAACTTGAATGTTAAAACAGCCCCTCCGATGAATTGTCAGTCACTGAAATGGTCCCCGCCAATTTGAGTCTCTTGATTTAGCAGAAAGCATGAAACCACTGAGCTCCATTGTATAACAAATACTATGGAAGTCAGTGCTTACAAGTCTTTAACTTTCCTCAAAATATCTTCTTTTTTACAGAAGAAAGAACTTCAAACAGGTTTGAAACAAGTGAAGGGTGAGAAAATAATCACAGAACTTTGTTTTCATTTATAATGTGTGAATTTCTATGAATGACCCTTAACATGGTCATTTTAGGGACACATCTACGGACTCTTTTCACAAGACTGTTATGACACATTTAATGGTCATCATAATCTTAAATCCTTGAATGTTTTAAATATTTAGATTTTTTTTTTAAACTTATTTACATTGATATGCATTTATGACTGTATTATATCATCTTTTACGTCAAATTACAAAAAAAATGTATGTAAAGCTTAGGCGAGGTGTTTCCAATGCAGTGTCTATGGGGCAGAGAGTAAACATGTCGTTATTCTCTCCTCTGGCGACAATTATCAGTCTCGCACAATTTTTTCCCTTTTTCTGAAAGTCTTGATAACACCATCAAGGCATTTGTATTTTATTATTTCAGCAAATAGGATTGTAAAAAAAAAAAAAATCTTGTACTTTCCCATTTACTGTGCTCTAAGTTACCTAACTATGACGACATCAATGCTGAGAAACCCAGAAATGTGAAAAGGGTCTATTACGTTATTTGTGTAAAAAAATTGACATTTGAAAGCATTTTGAAAGACGTGTCCAAATTTCATGTGATACAATCATTTAGATTTTCCAAAATTTCAATAAATTACAATGGTCGGCAGCTGGTGTACAAAATTATGGTCCCATGGTTAATCATTATGTAAACTGAATAGTCCTATCAGTTTGACAAAAGGAAGTGTAATGGAAAAGAAGAAAAAATAAACATACACAGATAAGCAAGACCTGTAGTAGATATCAGAGTAAACTGTAGAGCAACCTAGATCCAGATTTAACGTCACAGATCTTTCCACAGTTGTTTTTTTTTTTCTAAATAACATCTGTTACATCAGTTATTGCACTATATGAACCACACCATAGCATGCTACTAGCAAAACATTTCGTTTTCATAAAAGCTTTGTACTAATTGTGTCACAATGATGGAGCTGCAATAAAACGTTTTATTGTTATTACTATGCAGATGTCCATTGGAGGAGAAAGTTCCATTGGAGGAGATGTCCATTGAAAAGGAGAAAGAAATTTGTTTGTTCACAATGCCTGAGACATCGAAACCATGGATTTGCAGATAAAAGGAAAAATAAAAGTAGGACCTTTGGACCAAAATTGCCTTGCAACTCCTAAGCACCGTGTCTAGCAAGGTGCAAAAACATGCGACGGTAAGCAAATAAATAAATGAACAATGGGCTAGTACAAAAAAAAAAACTTAAAACAAAGGAAACGCAAAAATGAAAAAATATATACTAATAAATTATTAATAATAATAATAATTATAATAAATAATAATAGTAATAATAATAATATAGGCTAATAAATAGGTAAATAAATGAAGTAACTAATTAAAACAAGCTATACAAAAAAGGTTAATAAAACTTACAATTAAAAAAGAATGATCAAATTCACAAATAAAATAATAATCAAAATAATAATAATAACAATAACAACAACAAAAAAATAAATAAATGTCTTATACATAAATAAATCTACACAAAATATACCAAAAAAATAGTCTAATAAAACTTAAAATTCAAATATGATAAAATTCACAAATTATTATTATTAATATTATTAATACAAGCTAATAACTAAAAGTAAACAACAATTGATTAATCAAAAAAATTGATTAAACAATTGATTAAAACAAAATATACAAAGAAATAGGCTCATTCAACTTTAAAACAGAAATATGATAAAATAATAATAATAATAATAATAATAATAATAATAATAATAATAATAATAATAATATAGGGGCAAAAATAAATATATACAAAAATAGGCATATATTGCTTAACAAATAAAATAGAAACATGATAAAATGTACAAAAAAATAATAATAATAATAATAATAATAAAGCAAATAAATGAATAAATGGCTTTTACACAAATAAATAAAAACAAAATTTACAAAAAATTGGCTAATAAAACTTTAAAACATAAATGAATAAAAATAATAATAATAATAATAATAATAATAATAATAATAATAATAATAATAATAATAATAATAATAATAATATAGGGGCATAAATAAATAAAATAACAAAATATACAAAAATAGGCATATATTGCTTAACAAATAAAATAGAAACATGATAAAATGTACAAAAAAATAATAATAATAATAATAAAGCAAATAAATGAATAAATGGCTTTTACACAAATAAATAAAAACAAAATTTACAAAAAATTGGCTAATAAAACTTTAAAACATAAATGAATAAAAATAATAATAATAATAATAATAATAATAATAATAATAATAATAGTTATTATTATTATTATTATTATTATTATTATTATATAGGTTAATAACTAATTAAGTAAATAAATCAATTACTTAAAGCAAAATATACAAAAATAGGCTACTATAATTTAAAATAGAAATATAATAAAATATACAAATAAATATAAAAAATATATATAATAAATAAATAACAGGCCAAAAAAATAAATAAAATAAAACCAAAATGCACAAAAATAGTAATATAACTTAAATAAAATATGAATATGATCAAATATACAAATAACAACAACAACAACAAGCTAATAAAAAAAATTTTAATTGAAAAATAAATGTAAAAAAATTAAAATTAAAAAGCAAGCATCCAATAATTTTAAACTCTACAAGCACTTGAAATTTACGATAAACTTTGCAATGCATGTGCGGCTGATCTACCATTTCTTCTACAAGAATAAACTGATCCAAAATACAAACAAAACTGTGAGAAACATATTCTGTGTCCGCATACTGTGACACTCAACAACACTTTCTTCTCCCACATTTTTTGGCTCATTGCACCGCATCAAATAAACACTGTTCTATCTAAAGCTCCGCAAATTTGCAGCGAGATGTTCCCAGAGAGATGAGTAATTGCACAGGCAGTAATTATGTGCGTGGCAGGACAGGCGTTGTCATAGGAGATGTTTCGGGGTCAAAGGGCTACATGAGTTTCCTGTACCACACAAAACTCCCCCTCCTTCCTCTCCTCCTGCTCTCTTTTTAGCCAGAGGATATGGAAAACAGGACGCAACAGGATGCAAAAAGGCCAGTGTGATTGGGACTTCCAAAGCCAACATTTCACTGTGCTTTTGCTGCCTTATAAATATTCAAATGAGCGTTCAAATATGCGAGAACTTGAAAAATTAAGCAAGCCAAATGTTATTAGTTAGTATGCAAGATGCTTCTAGATGGCAACTAAAACTAATGTGGATCAAACACCACAATGCTGATTATGTATAATTTATGAAAGCCATTATATTAATGATTGGTTCAGAAGCATTTGCATAATTGTGTTTCCTCAGCAGGATATTTCTGCATTATATTGCAGTGATGTCATGGTTAGAGAAACAGGGCAGCTGTTTTTTTCCTATCAGGATCAAGAAATGGGCTCATTTTACACTTCAACCTACAAGCTATGCTAGTATTTTTCACTAAAACTGTACTGTATCAACTAGGGCTGCACAATATATCGTTTCAGCACTGATATCGCAATGTGATCATTCGCAATAGTCACATTGCAGGATATTTGTGAGTGTATACTGATTTTAAAAGCATTCAAATTCAAGATTGTACTGTTTGAGACCCTTACTATAATTAATTTTAATAAATTATGTTTATTTTTATTATATTAAAGGGATCGAAATTGCAATTGTTTTGGTCGCATATGCGCCCAAAATTTTATCTAAAAACGTAGTCCAGCGGACGTTTCTGGAGACCGCGAAATACGTACCGGGAGGTACGTATGGCTGCATTTCATTTTTTTAATCGAACGCTACTGGGCGGTGTGACGCCGTTACCTTTCGCGCTTGCCGGCTGACCGCTTACCTCCGTGTGAAGGGCTTTCCTGCTGCAGTCAGTTTGTCCGGTCAGCTCATCGTGTGCGTCGGCGGACTTTAGATGCAGAGAGGAGGAGTTGACAAAAGGCATCCAGGATCGAGTCCGGGGAAGAGAGGTTCAAGAAACCAGGTAAGAAAAAAACGGAATCCAAAAAATAAAGCGAACGAGTTCATAACTGAGGGTGAGAATGCGGTGAAATCCGAAAACGTGGTAAAAAAAAAAAAAAAAAAACAGACGAGGGCTTTTCTTTTTCTAGACGGCTTTTCTAAATTGTTGCTCGGGTTTAAGGAAGTGAGTGGGCGGGCGGATCAATAGGTAAAACTGGTTGGGTTTAAGGAAGGAGGAGGGTGGGTCAGCCGATTGGCCGGTTGCACGGTCAATTATTCGGTCAGTCAGACAGTGGCCTCTGGTGGGTTGTTGCCAGAACAGCGCGGGCGCAAACGGCACTCGCGAGAGACGATCGAGATACGAAAAAGCGCGCACAGCGGCCTCTCGCGGATTCGCGAAAACAATAACTGCACAAATACGTACCTCCCGTGACGTATTTCGTGGTCTCCAGAAACATCCGCTGGACTACGTTTTCAGAATGAGCCTGGGTTGGACAAAGCGCGCATAAATGGTTTAAAACAGTTGTCATGTCAACTTGCTGCAGTAAACAAAGCCCACAATGCTTGCTCCACCTTTAAGCTCTTCTGATTGGCCCACTGCTCTAGCACTGAATACAAACGAATTGGTTAATATCAGCTGCCAATCACTTATTCGATGGCTTTCTTTAGATGACAGGGAGAGCTACAACCGCAAACATGTAAAGGGCTGGAGATGAGTGGATGAAAACAACACTGACAGATTAAGTTTTATAAAACCCCTAAAGTTGATTAATGATCATTTGGTGAATGTTAATCCACCGTTTACTCTTTTCAAAGAGTGGATAAAAGACATTCAGTTTAAAGTCCGCTATGAAAATGACTAAAGCATTCACCGTAAAGCCGGTGGGACTGAGTTTGCAGGTAACAGCGTTTGTCAAATCTACACATTTTAGCACAAGAGGTTCTGTTTAATTCTTCATTTAATCAACAGGATGCTGTCAGCTGTATGTAAAATGTAACACCACATACACCATCGCAAAAGGGCTTGCATTCATTAAGATAAAACTAATATTGCAGCTCATAAAAAAACTGTATTGCTATTAAGATGACGTATGCAAATAAGCTATTATGTCAGTCTTATCTGTGCAATATTACACAGCACCCGTGAGAACTGCTAAGTTATTATTGTTAACTAAGTTTAATTCATGTCAAGCAGTGCGTGCAGGGCTGGTGGGCACATGCAGATGTCGTTTTGTTAGATTGTTTAGTGTTGATTTCAAATGCAGTAAGTCGGTTAATATAACATTAAAACTTGTAGTAACGGTGCTTATAATTGGTGGGTGTGACTAAATTTTGGCTGGTGCTCCTAACTTTTTAAAGTTGGGAGTACCAGTGCTACCAAGAAAAAAGGTTTATTTCGAGCCCTGTTTTACTGTACTTGAATACTGTTAGACTTGGGAAATGATAAAACACTTTATTTCAAGAGTACATTTTTCTTGATTGTATTTATAGATAGTTATGTAATAGAATACAACACATGCAGAAATGCACTGCAAATAGCACAGACCACTTCGAAAATGTATTATGTACTTGATTTTAAATGCATTAGAACAGAATCTCGTTAAAAGATAATTTTAACCCTATTTTATTGTATTTTTACTAACCACGCTGAAAATAATGGAATTTGAATAAATGCATATGAATAAAGCAAATAGTTGATCAAATGTCAACATAAATATAAAAGCAAAGCATCATAAATATTTCTCGGCAAGTGAAAGTTTGTTCAAGTAAATGCATTTTGTAAAGTGAAGGTGTGATTTTCTGAGAGAAGGTGGGATACATTTTTCCTGCTGCATTGAAAAATGCATCAACAAGATCCAGTTTTAATAAGAAAACAGTAAATACACTAGGGATGCAACCGGGTTCACTATTAACCGCGATTTAATTCGTCACACCGAGGCTATTAACTAAGGCAAGCTCGTGTAAGTTCATTATTTCCACTGGAGGGACGCACACACGACGCACAGCGCTCTTGCTTTATTATTATTAGTTATTATTAATGGCGCAGATAAGAGCGATCATGTAGTAAATGTTAAATCACCAGCCGAGATCAACAGAGTGATTTTGAAGAGAGTGCTGAAAGAATCGGATTGGATCAGCCAATGGCCTAAATATTGATGCGTTGCAAAATTCTTTGTTTAAATGTCAAAAACATTCACTTATTTTTAAGCACAAAGAGAGAAATTTACTATTGTTCGTTTTTAAAATTATTTTGTGCTTTATTAATTAGTTACTGAGCAGCAATAAATAACACTGTAAAGCAAAAGGAGTTTTATCTTATTTTCTAAACTAGTGGGGCTTGAAATTAATAAATGCATAATAATTGTGAAAGTACTAATTCTCACTATTAACGACTGGCTTATTACCTGTATATTAATGAGATATTAACTGTTTGGTAGTACTTAAAATACATATTTTGCATCCCTAACCCTACCAAACACATAAAGCCAACTAAAACCTTACTATTAATAAGCAGCAAAGTAGAAGTTTGTCAAACTACAAGTCAAAATTAATGATTTATTAATAGCAAGAGTTTTACCATAAAATGAAGTGTGGCCAATGAATGAATGAATGAATGAATGAATGAATGAATGAATGAATGAATTGCAATGCAAAGTTTTGTTATTATTATTTATTTTTAAAGCTCTCACCAAAATCATTTTAAAAGCTAGCTGCAATAGCCACATTAATGTCATGCATACTGTATGTGTGCATAAATGCAAGTATAAACCGCTTTAAACGACACACATTTCGTAGAATGACCCTTGAGGGATTATAAAGGTGGAACCATTACGACGTTTAACCAGAGCAGTCGCGCATGCGCACAAACGGCAGTTTACAGTCACCTAATTCAGCGTTTAAAGCATCCATCATTCATACGATTGGAACCCAAATAACTAACGTTACCTTGGTCCATGGTTTCCACAACTTCAGAAGAAAGTTACACTCGTTATAACTGCACACATAGGATATCCTGTCGAGTTTCCATGACACACTGCCTGCCTTCACTAATTTTCTGGAAAACTTTGGTCACACACACGCAGCTTACAAAACACCATAGAAAAAGCTCTCAAAGAAAAAAAACTAAACACAACCAAAAGTAAGATTAAGAATGAATTTAACTATCGCTGATATACATATATTCCTAGTAGTTTGTTAACCGAACTCGTTGTCATACAACCCTGCGTTTTAAACAAAATTCTGCAAAAATAAATGACATTGCAAACATTGACATGACAAAATTCACTGTTACGATACTGAATGAACACATTCATTAGCAGCATGCTAGCGCGCCACTGTAGAAGCAATTAAACACAACTTACGCCTAACAACACCTCTAGTTGCCACAAAGCGCAGCCAAGCAATAAATAAAGTAAGCGAAGTCACTCACATTGTATGTAAATCCGGTAAGAGCAGCTTCTTTTGAGGACAGATGAGCGACAGACTGTCCCGGTTAGCGGTGACAGATTCCCTCCTCGATGCTGAATATTCCCTTTTCCAAAGCCGCTGTCGTTCCACTCTGTGTGTCCGGCTTCAGACTGAAGTCCACTGGAATAACAGCGACCTCAACGGTGACACAGTAGCGCTGACTGACACAGGTGGTGTCTCAATACACAGGGTCATGACTGACAAAATAGTTTGAGTAAAAGCGGCATGCAGTAGACGAGTGCAGTGTTTTGGACTTTGCATGTACGCGCTACAATGATATACTTGACGGGCTTCACTAGAAACAATACATGACGCACCATTATGCTGCCTAGGTAGGGCGCAAACTAAGCTTTTGAGACTTAGCCGATACATTTATTGATCTAAATGACACGAATAACTGGTTGTTCTCTATAAAGGTGATATAGAATATGTTTTACGAGGAATATTTGTTTTAATGACTAAATTAATTATGTCATGGTAAATTTTACCAGTTCTTATCGCTCAAATCAAGCTGCTTATTAGTGTTATGTAAAAAAAAAATAGTGTTATCATCACATAAAAAACATCAAACATACTAAAACAGGTCGTCTAATATCAAAAGTTATCCCCTCAAGCACATAATTATTGTCCTGTGTACACTTTACAACCTAACGTTAAAGCTAATGTTGTTTTCATTTTGGCTAACCAAAAATCTTAAAAAGGAAGTTCTTTAGTTCTGGGAACTAAAAGAAGGTTAAGTTAGAACGTTCTGGTGGCGGGAATTAGTTCTTCAAGTTATAAACTGTATTTTTGTACTAAAACAAGTCCCAGTTCGTTAACGTAAAGTTTAATTCAGGATGGATAAAACTTGCTAAGGGATGAGGAGAAAGTCACAAGGTGCCTACTGGGTTGCCATAGTTACTAAAAGGCGCGCAACTGATACAAACTGAAGGCTCATTAATATTTTATTTGGCTTGTAATTCAAAACGTATAGAAGTATTCCTAAGTTGAAATCTTAAACCACATTGAAAGCAGACTTTGTGTTTGTAAATCTAATTAGGACACCTGATCTCTCACTACGTGTCGCTATATCAAATTTCTAAGCAAAAAAGTTATAACAAACAGTTTTTTTGTGTGTGTTTAAGACTCTGACAATCACTCTTCATCCCATATACGACTTCATGCTGTTGCTTGGGGTGTTATACAGGTTAACTATAGCCTCCAGCTTGAGTTACGTGTCTCACAGAATATCTTGGGATGGAGACAGAGTAGGCCTAATATTCGACATCAGTTTCCCCAGAAACAGCTAAACAGGAGTTTTATGTCATCTGGTGAGCCTGAAGAAGCTCCATTAATTAGATTTAATGCCACGCTGACTTCTGCATTTCCCAAGAGCATTGCAGACATAAAAACAAACGTGCACAATGCATGCAAGGTGTACCAGAGCACATTTGCCAGAAGCAAAAAATATGAAAGAGTTCTTATAGCAAAATGATTATCTTAAAATTATTCCTTTTTTATGTAGCCTATATTACTAGCTCTAATGGGAGAACATATGAAGTAAGGGGGTTATGCCAGCTGGGACACATACTTTATAAATAAAAACATAAAATAACCAGCATAACTAGAGTATGAATATGATCTGAGATCAGATCTCGAGACGTAAAAATAAATCAATTTTATTTAAGTTTAAATTTTATAATTTAAATGTTTTTTTTAAATGTCAATTTCTAGACATTGAGATTTATACATCACATGAAAGTTGAATAAATTTGTTACTTTGATGTATGTTTTGTTATGATTTGGCAAGTTTTAGTAAATATCCCTACTGAAAAGAATTGCTTAAACCAGCCTGGTTTTAGCTGCCAGGCAGGTTTTAAAGTGGTTTTGGCCACTGGTTTCCAGCAATTTCCAGACTAGTCTTAGCTGGTCAGGCTGGGAGATGACCAGCTTAAACCAGCTTGACCAGCCTAGCCAGGCTGGGAGCCCAGCCAAAACCAGCTAAGTTCAGCTTAAATCTGGCTGGTCAAGCTGGTTTTACCTAGTCATCTCCCAGCCTGACCAGCTAAGACGAGTCTGGAAATTGCTGGAAACCAGCCTGGAAGTGGCCACAACCCCTCTAAAACCAGACTGGTCAACCAGCTAAAAGCAGCCAACTAGCTTAGGCTGGTTAAAGTTGTTTTTTCAGTAGGGATATCAGAAAAAAATAACTAAACATCAAGGAAAGTTGTCTTTAAATTGAGTCTATAATGCTTGCACTGTAAAAATAAATCAAGCAAAGTGATGAAAACAAATGTTTTGCTACGTTACATTATTGTTAAAATGAGCTAATCCGGTTTCATGTTTTTTTTTGTTTTTTTTACGTTGTACAAAATGTAACTTAATAGTTGGATGCAAGCTAGACAAGTTCATTTGATTTAACTAAAAAAATAAAGCAGCAAGATTTGTTTTTACAGAGTAGTAATGTACTCTCACCGGCCACTTTATTAGGTATACCTTACTACTGTAGTACCAGGTTGGACACACTTTTGCCTTCAGAACTGCCTTAATCCTTTATGGCATAAACTCATCAAGGTACTCCTCAGATATTTTGGTCCATATTGACATGATAGCATCATAACTGCACATTCATGATGCAAATCTCCCATTCCACCACATCCCAAAGGTGCTCCATTGGATTGAGCTGGTGACTGGAGGTCATTTGAGTACTGTGAACTCATTGTTCAAGTATCAAAAGATGGGTACACTGTGGTCATAAAAGGATGGACATAGTCAGCAACAATACGGAGGAAGGCTGTGACATTGACATGATGCTCAATTGGTACTAATGGGCCAAAAGTGTGCCAAGAAAACATCCCCCACACCATAACACCACCACCAGCCTGAACCGTTGATACAAAGCAGGATGAATCCATACTTTCATGCTGTTGACGCCAAATTCTGACCCTACCATCTGAATGGCAACAGAAATCGAGACTCGTCAGACCAGACGTTTTTCCAATCTTCTATTGTCCAATTTTGGTGAGCCTGTGCTAAATTCCATCTCATTTAGCTGTTCTTAGCTGACAAGAGTGGCACCCTGTGTGGTCTTCTGCTGCTGTAGCCCATCCACCTCAAGGTTCGACGTGTGTCAGCTCAAACCAGTCTGGCCATTCTCCTCTGACCTCTGCCATCATCAAGGCATTCGCACCCACAGAACTGCCGCTCACTGGATATTTTCTCTTTTTCAGGCCATTCTCTATAAACTCTAGAGATGGTTGTGTGTAAAAATCCCAGTAGATCAGGGGTGGCCAACCCAGTTCCTGGAGAGCCACCTTCCTGCAGGTTTCAGTTGAAACCCATATCAAACACACCTGTCTGTAATTATCACGTGGTGTTCAGGTCCTAATTAATTGGTTCAGGTGTGTTTGATATGGGTAGCAACTGAAATCTGCAGGAAGGTGGCTCTCCAGGAACTGGGTTGGCCACCCCTGCAGTAGATCATCAGTTTCTGAAATATTCAGACCAGCCTGTCTGGCACCGACAACCATGTCATGTTCAAAGTCGCTTAAATCACCTTTCTTCCCTATTCCAATGGTCAATTTGAACTGCAGCAGATCGTCTTGACCATGTCTAAACGCCTAAATGCATCGAGTTGCTGCCATGTGATTGGCTGATTAGAAATTTGCGCTAATGAGCAGTTGGACAGGTGTACCTAATCAAGTAGCCAGTGAGTGTACATAACTAACATTATAGTTTTGATATATTTATGGTAGCATAAAATCAATAATAAAGAGCCATACAATACATTTAATGCCAAAAAATATGCCTGTGCAACAAAAGTAATTAATACAATTAATAAAAACTAGTGACTGTGATACTAAGGTATTCATGATGTAAACATAACATTTCACTTTAATTTTATTTGAGTATAACTTTACCAAAAATACTGTAAAACTACAGTAAAATCTACAACATTCTATACTTGCAAGTAATTTTGGTACGTTTTATCATGAAATGAAATATATAGATATGTACTATTTGTAGTAAAAAAAAAAAAACACGATCAAGAATATGCCACCCTGATACCGCTACTAGATTATCCAACATCCACAGCCAAATATATTAATTTGTCAAGTTACAAATATAACAATCCTGGAATAATCTCAGAAAAGTTGTAAACAAATTCCAGTATTAAAACATTGTTAAATTAAATTAAAATATAAAAACAAAACAAAAATCGACTGATCGGTAAATGAATTAAAAGGCTATAAGCAACATAGCTTTTGTCCAGGTAAATTTGCCAAATAAACTGACTAATGACCTTGAAAATATTGTTTTATCGAAAGCTTTAATAATTGAAGCTACTTATATGCACTATAAACTCTAGAGGGTGCATTTAATAACCATAAACAACCCAATAATAAATCAATCACTATACACTTTAATATGTTTTATGATTCAACTAATTTGATTGCTACCCTTTTTAATAGCCACTACTTAAATGACTCAAATATATACAAACACATTCATATGTATTCAGCTCCTCCTGAACCTCAAACGGTAACCAATCCCTCAAAAACATTTGAGCTTAAATTACACCTCATTCCATATGCTGCTGGCCTGCTGGCAGATGGGTAATTCCACAAAGCACTGAAGTAATAACTGAGTGTGGAGTGCATGATCCACTCAAAGAGTCTCATTAGCTCTAACACTTCTGAATTAAAGGAGATAAAGCGAGTTCCTCATATGGAGAACACAGCAGGGAGCCAATCCCAAAAGAGGGGAAAGAAGGTGAGGCCTTCGCAGGTGGTCTTTTTCAAGGTTTCAAAGTTAATCAAATGATACAAGCTTTCTTTTGAACTTTGAATTTTAATGAACTGTACAGTCTTGCAGATATAGTTCATTTGCTTCAACTTCTCATATTTCACTATATTACGCACATTAACCCTTTAAAGGCTGTAACTACTGCATCTTAGCACACATATTCAGTTTGGCCAGCCAATATAGACTTCACAGATGAATGGGTAATAATATAATATAATAATAAAAGTACACACCGAACATTTCTCATATTGCAGGTTTGTTAAAATGGCATGATTAAATGTGAAAATGAGAATGTTTAATTATATGGACGAATTTACATATATTTCTAGTACAAAAACCTGAACCTTTGATCAAGTCACATCTAGAAGTGTTAACAAACAAAACCTACACATTAAGACAAAATTGTTAGCTCTAATTTCAAATAGTAAAGGCTGTTTATAGGACAGATTTTTTCAACATTTTAAACATAATAGTTTTAAAAACTAATTTCTAAAAACACATATATAATATTTTACTTGTTATTTCATAAGATACTCATATTTCAGATTACAGTGCAATTCATAGACTTAATTAGGCAAGTCATTGGATAACAGTGAAATGTTCTGTAGCCAATTAAGAGAAATAAATCTTAATATTATTATTTTTATTATTTTTTATTTTTTAAACTGCTTCTAATTCAGCCAAACTAAAAGAAAAAAAAATCTAAAAGTGTAATAGAAAATATGGTGAAAATGTTTTTGATTAGGTAAATATCCTTTTGGAAATATTTGAAAAAGAATTAGTTTTGAGGGCTAATACTTTTGTGTTGCCCAAGAACAAGAATCGTTGTTGTTTACTAGTTTAACACAATTTTCATAAACTTTTTTTTTTTCAAAATTGCAAGCAAAGTCAAAACGAATATTAAAGAAAGAACACTTTTTTTGTCTTAATTATGACAGACAGACTGATTTATGAAATAGAAACATGAAATATGGCAAAAAGTCTATTGACAAGTAATTGTGTTTAAAAAAGTATGAATTCATAATTTATTTTAAAAGAAATTAGTTAAAAATGACGCCTAATAGTGATAAAATAAAAATGTACGTTAACTATTACAAATATGAAATAAACTAGACCCAATTAAATTATTTGTATAAATTAACGAAATACTTGTAACCAATATTTATGCAAAAAAATAAAAGAAATAAAAAATAAATAAATAATAATGCCAAAAAGTCACAAAAAATTTTTAATTAACATATTAAGTAAAAATTATAGCAACAAAAGTCTAAATTATAAGACGACAAATGTCCTAAATAAGAGTTTGGGAATCTCAATTACTCCTTAATTTAGAAAAAAAAAATTCATTTTCAAATTTTTGGTAGTATAAAATGTGTTTTATAGTAAATTTAAGTATACTTGAACAAATCCTTCTCTAAGAACCTTCAGAACAGATATTTTAATAAAAACCTGAAGCAGAGATTTAAGGCTCAGTGCACCAGAAAAATCTCATTAAAAGTATAGTAATTGAAATCCAAAGACACAAAGAGATAAAGTGCTATAAAAGAATAATTTAAGCGTATATGTTAGATGTTTTCTTTCTACTACACTGAATATAAAAACACTTTATGAAAAAGTTCAAAATCTCTAAATCGACCGGTGTATAAAATAGCAGTTTTTCCCTGCTGCATCTGGCCTCAAAATGAACAATTCTCACATTCTGTATTTGCTTCCCTTTGTCTAGAATCTCATAACTCTGATGTACAAAGAGATCAGGTGGTGCATTACCGTCCGACAATCCTTGCCCAGGGTGGAACACAGAAATACATCAAGCTTTCATTTTGAGTACTGGGAGGCAGACGGTCATCTGTCTTTATTGTGCAGGACGCCAATCTGATCATCTGCATGAACGGCCGAAAAAATATCTGTCCTCCAGCAGAGACAGAAGCGAGTCTGGAGGAACAAATGCATTTCGAATATGCATAAGACACACTTTTGAATTTTATTCATTTTACGCATACTTGAGCTCTTAATTTCAACAAATGTCCAAGAAAAAGGTCCATTTCAGCTATTTTGAGCATGTTGTACCTGTTCGAATTTGGAAGTCATAAGACTGCCATACATCGTTTTCTTATTTGAGCAGAGTGCATTAAAATACCAAAGACTGACAAATGTTATTTCTTATGCTCAAAAAAAGCATTTAAATGTAGTATTACTTCTTATTGCACATCTTAGAACATTAACGTCTTTTAAGATTTTAGAACAACAGCTGTAGCAACAATCAACACAACCTGATTGTGGTTTGTTTTTTGTATAGAAGACAGGATTTATTTTGCCATATTGCTTTCTGTGACTTCTCCCAATTATACTATAGGTAGTAGTAATATATATATATATATATATATATATATATATATATATATATATATATTTATATATATATTTATATATATATATATTTATATATATATTTATATATATATATATATATTTATATATATATTTATATATATATATATTTATTTATATATATATTTATATATATATATATATATTTATATATATATTTATATATATATATATATATATTTATATATATATATATATATATATATATATATATATATATATATATATATATATATATATATATATATATATATATATATATATATATAATTTCTAATATGCCATGACAACTATTCGTTTATACATGAATCTTCCTTAATGTTCGCCCGAAAATTAAACTTTACTCAGAATTTACTCACCCTCAAGTAGTTCCAAAACAATTAGTGTTTCTTTATTTTACTGTTAAACACAAAAGCAGATATTTCTAAGAATGTTTCATAGTAGGAAAAAATAACTTTGTGGAAGGTAATGGTTACCAGGTTTTCATTGGGTTTCTGCAGGTTTCATTATGTAAAATTGAAGACTTTAAGAACAACAATAAAATTTTATACAGGATTAAAGACCTAAAATGGTTTTATTATGAGGAATTGTGAAACTGTTTTATTAATTAGAACTATTACTAACTCCTACTAACAAAAACTATTAAAATGAGCTTTTTCCCCTTTAATTTGGGGAATTTGCTGTAAAAATGTCTAACAACTTTTGTGAATTGTAACTCTTTACAATAAAACAATAAATAAATTTTGTTAAATATTTTGTTGGTCACTGGATGGATGTTGGCCCAATTGAGTAGCTTTACTTGGGCAAAAGCAAAATTAAGACCTGTTTAAAAGCATTTAAGACCTACAACACAATTCTTCAGTGAATTTCAGTCTAAGTCTAAAACTTAGTTTTTGAAATGCAATACATTTTAAGAGGGGTGTCATGGTGGCTCAGTGGTTAGCACTCACAGCAAGAAGGTCGCTGGTTTCGTTGGCATTTCTTTGTGGAGTTTGCATGTTCTCCCTGTGTTGGCATGGGTTTCCTCCACATGCTCTGATTTCCCCCACAAGCCAAAAGAGATGCACTATAGGTGAATTGGGTAAGCTAAATTGTTTGTAGTGTATGCGTGTATGTCCTGGTCCTCCAGGTTGGGGGTTGAGCATAATTGTGGGGCTAAAAACCCACCTCGGAAAAATTTGATGTTACAAAACACCAAGATGGTGCGGCTAAATATCAACTTCAGTATAAATGGACCTGGGAGTAAGCAAGACATTAAGACTTTCTAAGACCCAACAGACACCCTGTTTCAACATTTTTCAAAATATCTTTGTTTGTGCTCAACAGAAAAAAAAACTCATACAGTTTGTGATCAGTGAAGTAAATGATGACCATTTACAGTTTTGGTTGGACTAGCTCTTCGAACATTCAAATATTCCAAAAGAACAAGCAAGTTAATTGCTGACATTAACAAAAATCTGCCCCATTAGGAAACACTGGTGAACCAATGGAGTTTCACACTGCACTCACCGTTTGGCTGACCAAGGGGACACCAGAACAAAGGTGTTTGAAGAAACCTGCAGAACTTTTTGCACTTCCTTATGGGAAAAGACATACTGCGCTTTTGAATCTAAATGTCACAAATGTTTAAATGCGTTTTCACCAAAAAAAAATTGAAATAAAAATAAAATAAATAATAAAACTCAGATGTGGTTTCAGCATCTAGTTATTTTAATACATTCTATTTATAGATATTACTTTTATTGCTTTCAACATCAAATCATCCATTTACAAAGCAAAGAACTCATTTTTCTAAATTCATTTTTATATTAATCATTTAAAGCAGCAGGAAAAATCAGCAAGACTTTAAATAATAATAATAAATAATAACTGTATAATACGGAGAGCACAGCTGGGATACCAAGGCAGTCAAAGATGACAGTTCATTTTTGGGTGAATCTCTAATATACTGATTTGGTTCTCCAAGAAACATTTCCTAATTTCATTGTGAGAAACAGTTCTGCTGCTTAAAACATTTCTAGGAGATTATCAATCTTTTACAGTAATTAAAGCCACAGTATGCCTTATTTTGTCCCTCTTAGATGACTTAGACAAGAGCTTCTGCATACTTTCAGATGACAAGGCGGAGAATGACTTGCAGGTAATGCGAGTTAACCTTCTAGCTTTCAAAAATACAGTAAAGAATAACCCTATTTCTGAATTACAGGTGGTAATAATAAGTTGGAGATGAAAAAAGAAAAATCTTATTGTTGTCCGTGTAGTTTGAGAATGAGCTCTTTGATTTGCGACCTCTTCCTTTTTACTGTTCTTTGTGAAAACCAGCCTTTCAAGTCCATGTTGTGATGAAAAGCTTGAGGTGGGTCCTGAAAAAACAAAAACACACAAACACACACAAAAGCGCACACACAAAACCAAAAGCAACAACAACGTTGAAATATGTAACCATTTACAACAAAACAGACAATAATTAGATTCCCCCATTGTAAAATACCTTCAGGAAGCTCTCCACATACTGCAGCAGGTAGATACCGCAGTCTGTATAGTTATCCTGCTTTGGGACGATGGGACTCCATCCATGCATCTTTTCAAAACTCTGTTGAGATCCCATTTTCACCCTCCATTCCTCTTGCAAGTACCTTAGATTTAAAGGAATCAAAAATAAAGTGACTAGAATGACAACATTGCCTTGTGTTGAGTTTCATTTGTGTGCGTGAGAATGCATTGTCAACTTCAGTGTTTTTTTTTAATGCGCTTTATAAATAAATATTGTATTGCATTAACACTTTTAGAGATTAACACTTTTATTGATTCTCAGGCAAATTTCACAATGGAATACAGAATACAACTTTGTAAAGAATCAACATTTTATCCTTTTAATAAACCCAACCCAAACTAAACCCTAACTACGACTTTAAAGTGTTAACAATGCTACAATGCTAACTACTAGGCTACCGTGCCACCCATCTAGGAAAAGGAGGAGTAGAAGTGGAAGGGGGAATTCTTGAAAATGAAGACGGCTGTTATATGGAACTTAGGGTATTTATAGTGGCTTAGGAATCGTCTGATTGGTGAATCATAAATTGAATATTGCAGGACCGGCTGCAAGCAATCATAAGCACATGATCCTCTCGAAATTAGTTTAGAAATAAACTTCACTTAAAATTCCATGCCACTCTTCATCATCAAATGTCAAATTCAAATCTCTCTCCAATATTTTCCAAAGAAGTGAAGTTCCATCACCGAGACTTTAAATCAACCAGGAGTAGTATATGGATGCTCCATGGCCCAATCCATATATTGATAATATCATACAGCGAGCATCTGCTGACACAGGAAGCTATGCAATAAAAGCAAAAGTTATACAAAGTAAAGTTCTTAACTGTAAATATCGGAAAAACTGGGATCTAGGTATATCGCACTGCTGTTGTAAACGTTCAAATGATTTCAAGCAACCATTTTCAAACAGATCTCCTTGTTTTCCAATGCCCTGTGCACATTCTTTCCAAAAAAAAAAAAACTTTATTAATACACAATTTAGGATTAAACTATATGCTTGAGCTATTATTTAAGTAGGGGTCAAAGCTACACAGATGTTAAATCTTTAACCATATCACCTTTAAATGCCAAATAATAGTGATTTTTCACCTTTCCAACCAGTTTAGTGGACAAGCTCTGTAATAGTGAGATTGAAGGCAAGGCAGACTGCCTAATCTTGTACCTAGGGGGAACTCGCTTTGGGAGAAGTCACCAGTGAGCCAGTGTGTTAAACATTATGTATTCTGCCATTTTAAATGCAACACTGGTAATTTAACCAGATTTGTACGTCAACTATGCGTCCTTGGAATTGATGTAAACAAACTATTCCATCAAGCGCACAAACATTACCACTGAGATCTGAACATGGTCCAGTGCCAGACTTGGCTTTCCAACCAACAAAATGTCCCCCTTGAGAAGACATTGGAAACAGGCGCTAATTGGTGACCTCTGCTGCCTAATGCAGCATGCGGGGAGCACAATAGAAAAGACTGCCTGCTATTAGAGTGCAGGTGCAAAAATAAAAGCAAGCACTTGAAACAGAAGAAGATAATTACTGTTGGAGTATCTGCACCTCTGATGATCTTCCACTGGAGGTGAGGGAGTCCATGATGAGGATACATGGCCTACAAACACACAGTTTTAACAATGAGGCATTTCCTCGACCTGTTACTGCCATCTGGTGACGAATAAAGGCACTGGAGGAAGAGGAAAATGTTCTTGACTCACTTTTTAGACACATCACTGCCACGGTTTAGCACCGATCTGTTTGTCACCACCTGTAATTCAGAGAAAAAAAAGGTTGATACTTAGATTTTTTTTTTAAGATCTAGAAAGAGATCAACTCACATTACCTGCAAGTCATCCTCAGCCTCGTCATCTGAAAGTATTTCAAAGCTCTGATCCAAGTCATCTAAGGGGGAGAAAATAGACATAATGAGGCATGCTGTGGCTTAATTACAGAAAGAAAGATTAATCGTCCACTATAAATATATTAAGCAGCACAACTGCTTCTAACAATGAGATTAAGAAATGTTTCTTGGAGAATCAAATCACCATCATAAGAGTATATTAAAAAACGTGCTTTATCTCCTTTAATTCAGAAGTGTTTATGCTAATGAGACTCTTTGAGAGGATAATGCACACCATGCTCAGTTATTACGTCATTGCTTTGTGGAATCTCTTATATAACTGTATGGTTAACAACTTTTAAATATATTTTAGTGTTCATCAGAAGGAGCTAATTACACAGGCTTGGAATAACTTGAGTGAGTAATTTTTCAGGGATCTCTTTAAAATCATCCCTGAAAAATCATGTGACAAAGACTAGGAGTAATGACTGCCGAAAATTCAACTTTTCCCAAATGAAAGTTTAAAATAGTCAAATCATCCCTCACAGCTGGTGGGAAATAATGAATCTCACAGATTTTGTCTTTTATCTACAGTACGCTATCGTGTTGCACTGGCACCGGAGTGGTTTTCTAAATTACCTATGGATTGGCTCCATCTGGAGAGCTGCTTTGAGGATTCAGGAGAGTAAAAGAGGGACATTGGATTGGGTGGAGATGGAGCACAAAGATACTGCCTTGAATGTCTTCGCTCATTGAGGGAAAGATCCAAACCACTGGTCTGTGAAATCTGGCCAGGGAAGCAGATGACAGCAAGGTACCAGTGAGACCTGAGGAGACATTGTACACAAGGGGCTCTCATTAAGCATGCACTTCATTAAACCTAGCCTACACAACTTAGATGTTTGCAAGAACATTAAATAATGAATAAAGACAAATAAATAAGTAGTGTGTGATATATAATTATCTCAATATTGTTTTTTTTTTTTTTTTTTGAAGAATTAGTAGCCCTGTTTAGTTACGGTTTAATTATTTACTCAAACCATTAGAATCAGCAGCGCAATGTCATATTGTAAATGCACTCTGACCTAACGCGGAAGGTCTAGACTGGGAGTGCCCAAACTTTTTCCTATGATGGGCCAAAATCTAAGCTTGATTGAGAAAGTAAATATGGCAAACTGAATAACATTAAAGTTGCCATGGGTAATTTCCCAATTCATTTTATGATACTTCAAAATAAATAGAAACAATTACTTTAACCGTGTTTACTAATGCATCAAAATTAGTTGAAAATGTATATTATTTTAATAAAATTATTACAACAAAACCATTAAAAAAATCAATTTATAAAAGAATGGAGCTCAATGCCGAATACACCAGTCATGCTGAACCTGCCTTTGCCTTGATTAGCACGCTGATGTCTTCTGCCTTCTCCCTTATGTGTTAAGTGACAAAAAATCTGATTCATTTGCAACATTTAATTAGTTTGATTTTTTTTGTAGCTCAACAATAAATCAAAAACAAACAATCAGTTGCATTAAAATAAAAAAGAGAATCTCTATCAAAGGCATGGCAGGCCAAACCAAAGGATACAAGGGGCCAATTTTGGCCCGTGGGACCTAGTTTGGGCATCTCTGGCATAGATGAACAAAGTCATATTTCTGTTTTTTGAGCACATGAGTGTTTTTGGAACTTTGTTTGATTACAGTTTAGCTACGTCCTAAGTTCCTGGGTTTTAATGCCTCTCAACAACTGAAATTTATTTATAAACTATTTTCAATTGGATCACGTGCTTATGATTTTCCATGGCTAGTCTCACATTAGCTAACGCATGATTCACCAATCAGACGATTCCTAACTCACCATAAATAACCAGAGTTTCTTACCCAAGTATATTTGTCTTGAAGAATCTCCCTCCCAACCCTTTTTTTCTAGATTGGGTGACACAGCAGCCCAGTGATTAGCACTGTTGCCTCACAGCAAGAATGTCACAGGTAAAGTCCCAAATGAACCAGTCAACATTTCTGTGCGGAGTTCTCCCTGTGCTCGTGTGGGTTTCCCCCGGGTTCCTCCCACAGTCCAAAAACATGCAATCTAAGAAAATTGAACATTCTTAATTGGCATCATAGTTGAACTCTTAGTAATCCTTGTATCTCTTCCTAGCCATCTTTTTATCCGTCATTAGCCAGAAATAAGCTTTGGGAGTTCATCAAGCTCAAACTCCCCTCTTGCCCTGCGGGAGAGAGCCCATCTAAAATATATTAATTAATTTGTACCCTAAAGATAGACGAAGGTCTCATGGATCACTCAAAACAATTACTTTTGCTACTTCTTGTTTAAATAACCCTTTTTAAATGAGTTGAAGCAATAAAATTAATGGGGGGGGGTCAATCCACTTAAGTTTAATTCACTTAAGTTTGTAAAAACAGTTAAGTTAACTTAATGGACTTGTGTTGGGATAACAAAGAAATTGAGTGTAACCCAGCATTTTTTTAGTGAATTGAAACAGGATGGGAACACAAAAGAAATTACAGAATTATAGACCGCAAATACTGCATACCCCAGCCAGAAATCCAAGATGTGTAGCTTAGTGAAAAGACTCACATTTGATTAATGGGGACAAACACAAAGTCCTTCTCAAAAAGGTTTACATTCCTGGTCCAAGTTTTCACCCTGTCGTGTCGACACTCTTGAGGGCTGCGGAACAGCAATAACATAGTTAATTTAATCATAGTTTAAATACATTTGTTAAAGTCTATATTTTATACATACGATAAACTTGTAGCTCCTGAATGCCTTTTTTGATTTCCCTGAGTGAGGTGCTTGAAGAAGAAAGAGCTGAACACATGGTACTGGGTAGTATCCTTTTTTTCCTGCTGCTTGCAGACCAAATACCTGCTCATTATACAACATGCATGTCATTACAGAAACGACAGACTAAAATATATAGCCACTTCCACAAATCTAACCTTAGATAGAAATCTACTATCACATCGTTTAAAAATTCCCCTTCATCAAGGCAGTAAAAGTCTTCTTCAGTGACAGTTATACCACCCTTAGCTGGAGAAGGGGGATACACGAGCAGTCTGCAAAAACATAGAGAGATGAGGTTTTCTAGATCTAATATCGCAACACCTGATCATTCATTTAGGTCTGTGAACTGACTTTTTGAGATCCTGTACAGGTGATGAATGGACCTCCATCAAATCATTCTCATCACTGTCTGAGATGCTGAGGGTTGCAATTTCATGTCGGGGAGCATCAGGAGAAGGTGGAAATGGCATCAAGGCTTGCTGAACATTGAGAGAAAGAGGAAAACAACTGAAAATGATGCTGGAGGCACTTTTTTTCCTTTTGTTGCACACAGACTCAACTTTCAAAAAGAAAAAAGTACAGTAAAAAGGAAATGAAAATTAGGATAGGAAATGGATAGTAAAGGAGCAAGTACACTCTTTTTTTTAAACAGGAAAGGAAACTCAAATGAAAATGACAGAAGGAAATAAAGACCAAGGAAAATAAGGCAAGTAAAATGGAAGTGAAAGAAAATGGCTAAGTCCGAAATTGCCTATTACGTAGTAGGTACTGCATTTGAATCTAAATGTACTACTCGGTCGTTAGAAAAGTATGCTCTATACAGTATAAATGCCACCCAATTCGCATACTTATGCCCTATTCTATGCTATTTTGTAGTATAGTGTAAGTAGTGCGTTCACACTGAAAACTCTAAAAAGAATAAGCGCACTTTAAATACCCGGATGATGCACTTATTCAACTGGTAAAATGAAGTGTGGAATGATGGACATAGTATTTGGTAGTTTGGTAATTTATTTCACTAATTTGGCAACCGTCAAACGTCATCAAGAAAATGGTTTGAATTTACGCTCAGTAAAAAAAAACGAACAACCTAATAACGTTTATTAATCAGGGGTCGCCACAGCAAAATGAACCACTAACTTATCCAGCACAAGTTTTACGCAGCGCTGCCCGTCACTGGGAAAAGTAATTCATGTAAATGTAAATACAAATAAAGTGGAAAATCAACATAGAAATTTAGAAAAAAAAAGGAAAGAGGAAGGATAAAGTAGTAATGGTTATAGGAAAGTAGAGAATGTTCTTTAAAAAAGGAAGGAAAAGAAAAGGAAGTCAAAAGACGTGCATTTTCAGTTAAATGACACCAAAAAAAAAGGAAAGGGAGGTAAATAAAAAAACTGAATAAATAAAATTGAATTAAAAAAAAAAGACAAGGATGTAAATTGAGGAAATGCAAAAGAAAATGTATATTTTTAAGTTTAATTACAAAACTACAGAAAAAGGAGAAAGTTAAAACGCGAAGAAATGAATAAAGAAAAGATTATTTAAAAAGAAGGGAACAAAAAAATTATGAAAAAAAAACAAAAAAAATTATGAAAAGGTAAAGTGAAGTAGTAAATAAAATGACAGAAGCAGAATCTGATGATCAAATGAAAGTAAAAGTAAATGTCTAGTAAAAAGAAGATAAAATTAGGTGTAAGAACAAACAAGGGGGAAGGCAAAGAAAGGAAATATAAAGTTTAAGAAACCTGACTCGAGGCAGGAAGTTCATCCTCTTCGAGATGAAGCATAGCAATCTAAAGACAATCACAGTCATTTTTAGACCGTATATATAAAAACTGACAGTCATATTAAGAATTAAAAAAAAAAAAAACAATTGTCCCATTACTCACCAATAAATGAACATGTATTTGATCTATGAATGGCTTATACAAGTTCACTTGTAGCCATATGACTTTCTAAAATAAAAAAGGAACTGAACGTCATAATAGTGAGTAAATGATTAACCCACCTGTTTTTGAGCAGAGATCTGCGCCTTCAGTTTGTTATTGGCTTCTTCAAATGGCAACTTAACAAGAAAGCCACTAATATTATGACGCATGCCGATTTCTGTAAATATGTCCTCAAGTATGATTTGCTCTGGGAGCGTGAGCTCATTCTCAAAGATGAGGACGATACAACTCTCCTTTTCATCTGAGGGGACAATAGAAACCATTTTACATAATCCAAATCTCAAATCAAGCAAGAACAAATCTCACCATGAACCATTCCACAATAGCGGCTCACTCTTGTTCTGAAAGTGCTCTGAATCATCTTCAAGCATGTCAAGCTGGACCTGCAGATGAAGACGTGCTTCATACGTGGTCTGCAGAAAAAGGGCCGGGAGCCGTGGCACAGTGCACCACTCACAAGCAACAATATCTGATGCTTCTATTCGTCCTGCTAATGAAAGAAAACAGAAACTGTTATATTAATTACATTGCATATTTAGAATTAGGCTGTACAATATATAGTTATTGTGATAATAGCATATGCAATATTTGTAAAGCACAGAAGTCTAATAAATTACATTTCATTTATAACTCAAGCATTTGTGTTAAATGCATAAGTTGTTTATCCAAATTTGACCAATTAGATGTGGTATTACTATCTTAATTACCACTTCCCCTAAGAGGTGCTGTTCTACTATTGGCTTAAGTGGCCCAAAGGTGGACCTACAGACTTTTTTTTTTGTAGTTTGAAAATAAAAATCAATTACTTTGTCATTTTAGTATGATCATAAAATATTTTTAATTACAGCAAAAAAATAAAAATAAAAATACAAGTTCTCTAGGTAAATGTTACATCAAGAGATATATAGTTATCGAAATACTCAACAACATTGCATATTTTCTCAATATTGTGCAATCCTATTTATGATTCAGCTTTGGTTTTCATGACTTTCAGCATATTTAAATATGCATTCGAAGGAGTTAGTTGAATCTGAAAGTTTAAGGTATTATGAAATGCTTACATCGCAATGTACTCAAAACAAATTTTTGCATATATTTATCGTATAAATACACAATCCTCCAATGAATGCATAAAAAGCATGAACATTTTCTTTTTTGTAGAAAACATGTAGTGTCATTAGCTGTTTAAAAACGGAAAGATTTCTTTTCGTTCATGTGAGGAAAAAACTGTGTTTTTAAAATAATAAACAATAATAATAATAACAACAACAATAATAGTAATAAACAAACAACAACAAATATTATAATAGACAACACGGTGGCGCAGTGGGTAGCACGATCACAGCAAAAAAGTCGCTGGTTCAAGCCTCGGCAGGGTCAGTTGGCATTTCTGTGTGGAGTTTGCATGTTCTCCTTGTGTTTACGTGGGTTTCCTCCGGGTGCTCCAGTTTCCCCCACAAGTAAAAAACATGTGGTATAGGTGAATTGTGTGTGTGTGTGTGTGTGTGTGTGTGTGTGTGTGTGTGTGTGTGTGTGTGTGTGTGTGTGTGTGTGTGTGTGTATATATATATATATATAAATATATATATATATAAATATATATATATAAATAAATATATATATATATATATAAATATATATATATAAATAAATAAATAAATATATATATATATATATATATAAATAAATAAATAAATATATATATATATATATATATATAAATAAATAAATATATATATATATATATATATATATATAAATATTTAATAAAATCTGCATTACTTTTTGAGATGCACAAGTGATTATTTCCAGGACATAAGATCATAAAAATAAGGACTTTTTTTGTGGCAACGATTAAGCATTTGCAATGCTTCCTGAACTTGGAATTAAACAACTGGAGTCACATAGATTGTTTTTCCCTGAACATTTGCAATCTTGAAACCTTTGAGTAAACACATCAGAAGATCAAAAAAGACATATTGGTAGTAAATGATGACAACATTTTAATATTAATCAATAAAACATCAGAATTATTAAAAACCTTAATGTCTGGCTTACCTTCAGAACTGATCTCAATGCAATCCACTGTAAACTGTAAATAAAACAAAGCATTTGAAACGTTCAAGATGCAAATATCCATATCAGTGCATTATGAATTCAGTAAACCTCTAATCAATATTACAGTGCACTGGGTGCTCAGAGAGCCAGATCTTGCGAATGTCTTGGTCAAGGTTCCAACTTTGAGACATCTGATGTTGAGCATTAGACTGTTCAGCCTCTGTGCGATTTGACTGTTTGGCTCTTTCTTTTTTGCAGCTGGGGTTTTTCTTTTAACACGAGGATTGAGGTTTCCAAACTGGGTTAAAAAAAAGAAAATCACATAAGCTTAAACGAACAGTGACATTAAGAGATTGTGTTTTACTGCATTCTATCTTTGTATACCTCATCTCTCATTCTATATTTTCGTAGAATTTTCTGAGATGTGTTGTCATTATCTTTAAAAGTGCTTTTCTTGTGATCCAAGATATCTGTTATGCGAAAAAAAAAGTTTGTAACCTTTAATACATGAAATTACAAAACGAAAAAGCAAACCTTGCATACATGTTTTGCTTTTGTTACATTTTTACATATACGCATTTATTTATTTTGTCTACTTCATAAAAGGCAAAACATACATAAAAAAATAAATCAGTTAAAAAAAACATGTACGTTACCTGAATAAAAATCTTCCAACTGAGTGTCCTTCACGCTGTGTTTTAGGACATTTGTGGTCTCATTGTCTTCAATAACACACATCTCAGTTATGATACAGTTTAAATTAATTAAAATATTTGTGAAAGAAAGAAAGAAAGAAAGAAAGAAAGAAAGAAAGAAAGAAAGAAAGAAAGAAAGAACTTACCAATAGACTGACTGTTAGAAAGGTCTGTCCTATTTAAAGAAAAAAATAGTCACCAATCTCTTTTTCCATTGGATAAGGCCAACATTTATTCCTTTAAACATGTTGTTTTACTGATAACAAAAAACCTTGATTCCCTCATCCAACTGGACTGCAGTGCGTAGATGAAGCGTTTGCCCTTCGTTTTGACCAGTGACGGAGTCTGGTTACTACAATACACAAGTAAATACGTTCATTATTAAAGTGTTACAATAAACCAGTAATTATTGCCGTTTTAACTCGTAAAACACTCACGCTAATATTGTTCTCATCCCGAGCAGGTTGAGTCCGGTGGCGTTTCCCTTCAGAGGTTTGACTTTCAAACTGTTTTTACGATTTTGCCCAAGTGGACGAACCTCATCGAAAAGAAACACAAAAATAAAACCGATTTTAATGAGATAAATCAAATTAAATTAAATAGAAAAGGTCCTGTTAAACAATTCGCAGGTGACTTTAATATTTATTGATTTACCAGGGAACTTTGCTAACGTTACACTTTTATTAGTGTTCTGCTACTCACCATTTTAGAGTTTTTAGCTCTCCTGCTAACAGCTTACAAAACATAACTTTGGCGTAGCGTGACATGACGTAACGTAAATGCAGCCATCAAGCGTTCTGATGATTGACAGGTGTTACCTGCAGCTTTGGAGAATTAGATTCGACCCAATGAATCGAAGCTTTTGAATCTGTTCATTAAAAAGATTCAGATTCAGTGGCACTTTTGAGGTTACAGCCGTTAGGTGGCGGCAAAGTGTTAAAGGGATAGTTCACCCAAAAGGTCCAGAATTTGTACTTTTAACTATTTTATGTGCTTTAATATTATAAAATACATTTATTATATAATTAATATAATAACATTGATATTTAATGTATATTTATATATATTTATATTTAAATAACTATGGCCCATGGAGCCTCAAAGCCGCGAGTCACGTGACATGACCCACTGAATGGTCATATTTGAATCTTTGATGCGACATCCATACCAAAGAGCTTAGAACTATGCTTTTTGTCTATAGAGTAACGATATGGGTTGAAAAGAGCAAGAGAGACAGATAAGGCAGGCAGCGGCATTATTATCGCAAAATATTGAGCATATGTTCAAAAAAAGACTGCCAAACAGGGTAATGCTAAAGTTACGTACTTCCTAACAGATAACTAACTGGCCGAATTAGCCGGGACGTCCTGTATATTAATTGACTTCTCCATGACCTCTCTTTGTCTATTTTTGACATTATTTTTTTTTTAAATAACTGTCCGACGAAGGCTTTAATGGCAAGCGGAGTCCTCAGCCGTCAGAAAGGCGCTAATCCCAGCAAAAGGCGCTAATCCCGTCACGTCTGTGTTACTGAGGCTGTTTGCTCACTTCATTCGTTTTATTCTGATCAGATATCCGATCGCTCAAACCACTTCAGAAGGTGATCTGGGATCCATTCCAGATGAAACCTGAAAGTTGTGATAATTTTTTAGACAAAATTCATATAAATGAATTAAATTATGACCTGGATAAACCTGAGCTGCTCCTGAAACACCTGTAGGTGCACGTTTACAGCCACAATTCTATTAAAACATATTTACTATAGGCAAAAAAAAAATGTCCTAACTCTTCAGGCCTTTAGCCAGGGGGGTTCGAAAGACCTGGCACCCTCACTGACAAAGGTCCAGAATTTGTCCCATACATGAGCTCATTTATCCTATTTTGACTGCTATGCCATCATAAGTAATGAAAATAATCCATCGAAAACGGCTTTAAGACCAAACGGAATCCTCTGTCGGCTGTTGCTTCGGTGGGAATATAATCTGATGTAAGAGAAGTCTTCTTTCACTACTGTATTGCTTTTAAGTAGAGAAAACATTTTACAGGTAACTTTATTCTAAATCTTGGACCTTAATTCTGCAATAAAAATGAGCAATAAAAAGGTGCGAAGCACCAGAAGCAAACCATATTAAATTAATTTAAATATATTTTGGCTGTTGTTGATATCCAGGATTTTTCAAATGTTCTTTTTTTACCAAAGAGACTAGAAAAATTCAGAAGAATTCGTTACAATTGGTTTATTATTTTTATGATTATTATTATGTTTTCAATTATTAGTTTTTTTTTTATTAAAATGGCCAAATTGTGACTGAGGACAGTTGTGCTGGCCAGTCTGTTTTTGTCTTATAAATGACAGTGGGCTGCATTTTTATTATTTTTTATTTTTTTACTTTAAAACTTTAACAGATTGCTATTTTTTCCTAATGATATTTGATTGAATAAGTTTGTGTTTTAAAAATTAGTCTTGTTTAATTTTTTTTTTGCCAATTTTTTTTATATCATTAAAGTGTAGTTATGATGACATCTGACTAGTTTATCCAGCAAAAAAAATCACTAAAATGCAGTATTTACAAAATCTTACAGTATTAATTAATTAATATTTTATCCATAACCCAGTAAATAAAAAAAGTAGTTGATCGTTACATAAAAAGCAACATGCAAATAAAAAGACAGCGGCCTTTAATTATTTTTTCATAGGATCGCGTATTAGATTAGTACGGTAGATTAACACAGACTGATTTTATAGCACCAGGTAAAACATTCTGACTCCTTTATGATAATTAAAGACATTGAAAATAAATACAGGCCAAAACTGAACATGGAGGAGTCTTGTGCTGAAAACATGGTGTCCACCAGGCTCATTGAGGTGAGGTTAATATTAAATTGTATGTTATTAAAAAAATTTCCCAGAGATGGGTTGCGGCTGGAAGGGCATCCGCTGCGTAAAAATTTGATGGATAAGTTGGCGGTTCATTCCGCTGTGGCGACCGCAGATTAATAAAGGGACTAAGCCGACAAGAAAATGAATAAATGAATGTTATTAAAATTAAATTAAATAAATACAATTAAAACATTCTTAGCATGTAGTCCTGTATAAGACTGAAATTTGATTCACAATGGTTTAAAAAAAAGACTTAAAAAGTCATATATTTGAAATAGTGACTGACGCCTGCAACCATGGTTGTGATGTTCAATTCCACTGTGGATTTTTTTTAAATATTTGTTTTACAATACATGACTCTCTTCTTTTTTTGTACTAACATGGTTACATAAAATGAGTAGACTATAAAGTATTAATTATCAAGCCAAAAAATGTAAAACCCAATTATGTGTACACTATTTTTTTTATAAAAGAATATGTGCAAATAAAAATACACACTATTGTTTTTGCAGACTTTTCGTCTTTGCATTAACTTGTGTTGTATTCCAGTTTTTCCTTAGTTGCTTTGGTACATTTCTCAGATTTGAAATTTACAAAACAATAAGTGCATTTCTCAAAACAGCACATACAAATAGCAAAACAGCATGGATTACCTGCAAAAGCCAGTCTCTTGCTTCAAATCCTTAGTTCATCTCTCAATGAACATGTCAGTGCCGTGACGTCAGAATGACCAACGCCGAGGATTCCTGACCAAGCGTCAGAATGACGAGTTGGGAGTGAGAACGTGTTGCCCTTTCATATTAACTCTTTAATATGTCTTGTTGTACTTGTTGTTTTTCAGATGTTCCTGCATACTTAGTTCACTAAATAAAGCCTTTGTCCACCCATGCCATCTTGTTTTCCACCGTCATGTTCAACTTTTATGAAAATAAACAAATTATTTAGAACCTCAGCAAAACATCTTGTGTGATTTCTTAATTAGCCGATGCGGGCCAGTTAACATTGTTCGAAAGTTTGACAAGGTTTTTAGATCTTGGGTTTTATTTGGAAAAGAGCGTGCAACGATTGTATATTTTATAGGGAAATAAATGTTTCGTCCATTATTTCATTATTATAAATAGACCTTTTCCATAACCTGTAAAGTTGGGCTGGTAAAGGGACACATTACCTTTCTGAAAAGATGCATTTTACAATCACACTGCAATGAAAACATACTTATACTACTTTGTTTTTGTCCATGGTTGACACAATTTGAGGTTTGTTTACTCTTTGTGTGCTTGCAGTTTATTTATAAAAAGGGCCGGAGCTCGACCAACATTCATTTCTTACAGCCCAAAGTCTAATTATTACAACAGCTGTGTGTTTAATTAAAAATGTCTTTTATTTCTTTTTTTTATTCTGACGTTTCAAAGGAACTTTTTAGTGATAATGACCCATATATACACATATCTGTTATTTACACACACCTAAAGAGTGAAGGGACCAAAATCTCAATATTATTATCAGTGTGCTGTTCATTTTAATATTCGAGTCAAAGCAAAGAAATGATCACTACATTATTTGGTGCTCTACGAGAGGCTGAAATATCAATATTAATATCAATACCAAAATCTTGATGTTAATACTTGTGATAAATTTAATTATGTGATTTTTTAATAAGACACAGAAGCTTTTAATTTTATTCGAAACCTGATAAAATAAATACTGTACTGTCACCTAGTGGAATAAAACAACACCTTCAGAAAGAGCATGGACCAAACAGATCATAGATCACACAAAGGAAACCTTAAAATGCAATGAAAGGAAATGTGCAATATTCGACATATGCATCTTAAAATTGGGAGGTTTTCTGTAAAAGAAGACTATATTCATCAATCCACTCCGATATATGTGACCAGGGCACTCATTAGTTAACACATTTCAACATCATTTCAACCTCTATGTCCTGGCGAGTGACGCCAGGGGGCGATTAGTGAGTAATACGTGAGCCGCAGGTTTCACATTCATGAAGAAGTCACACTGCCAACACTGAGGCTGCGTCCAAAACCGCATACTTCCATACTATATAGTACGCTAAAATCAGTATGCGAGCTGAGTAGTATGTCCGCATTCATAGAATTCGAAAATCAGTAAGCGAGAAGTACCTGGATGACTTACTACTTCCGGCGAGATTCTAAAGTGCGCATCCCATGCATGCTGCGCTATCCCATAATGCCCCGTGAGAGAATTCATGAATGGAAGTGAGGCAACGCAACTGACGCAGGTTGGTCACGTGACCATGACAAAACGGCGGATGTAGTACGTCCGAATTCCATTCATAAGCTGCGTCCCAAATGGCACACTATACACTATGACCTCATGCACTATGTACTTATGCACTTACACACTCAACAGGATAGTATATGTATGTAGTGTTGTCCCAAATGGCACACTAATGTTTTTTTACTAAGCGGAAATTCAAGCCGTTTCCCTGATGACGTTTGACGGTTGCCAAATCAGTGAAATAAACGATCGAATTATCAAATAATACCTATCGTGAGTATTGCCGCAGTTCACCATCAGGAGGCGCTATAATCACTCTTGTAGGAGAATTTTGTTTTCTCCATCCAAAATAAATAAAGTTATTCAACATGTGCGTCCAATAGCTCCGCCCCTTCCGCTACGTAAACAAACCTGTGGTCGTTGAGTGCGTGAAGTGTCCATCATTCCACACTTCATTTTAGCGGCTGAATGAGTGCATCATCCGGGTAATTAAAGTGCACTTATTATTTTAAGAGTTTTCAGTGTGAACACACTACTTACACTATTTATACTGCAAAATGGCGTAGAATAGTGCATAAGTATGCAATTTGGGATGCAGCTATACTTTTCACATTCATACTGTAAAGCAGTGGTTCCCAACCTGGGGTCCGCGCCCCCCTAAGGGGGGCGCCAGAGTTCACAGGGGGGGCGCGGGAGAGGATAAGTATTGAGGTAGAAAAAGGCATAAAAATGCTCCACTATTATATAGGGCTTTGCAATTAATCGAAAATCCGATTTAGATTTCGGTTTCAAACGATTATAAAAAGCATTAATCGAGATAAATGATTATTGCATCATATTTCGCCACAGTTGTACACGTGTTGCTCTTAAAAGCGCGAAAGAGCTTATGTGTGTGTGCAGCACGATCACGCAGTCAGAAGCATGCGGCCGGTCAGCATTCACTCTCATTCACACACTGAGACGAGCAGAGGAGCGCAGACATCTAAAGTCATCTTAACGTGAGCGCTTTAATGGTAAAATAGGTGTCAAAACGCGGTGTTTAGTGATTATTAACATTAACCCTCATTTGTGTAATAAACAAACGAGTTGAGGATCAAAAGACGTGAAAGAGAAACCATTAAAGATACAGCGCGCTATAATCCTTCTGCCGCCTGTTTTTATTATTAAACAAACATAACGAGAAAACCCTCGCTGCTCTTGACTGAAGGACTGCTGTAGCTAAAGTGTTTTTCTTACAGTGAAGATGCTTAAAGCACAGTTTGTTTCATATTTTTATTCTATTGTATATCTTTCCTTTGCAGGGTGGAAAATAACTGTATGTATACAGTTAAAGTCAGAATTATTAGCCCTCTTGAATATTAGCAAACCTTTTCCTGCCCAATTTCTGTTTCATGGAAAGAATATTTTATTAACTTATTTCTGAACATAATAGTTTTGATATCTCATTTCTAATTACTGATTTCTTTTTGTCTTTGCTATAATGACAGCACATAATATTTTACTAGATATTTTTCAAAATACAAGCATTCAGATTAAAGTGCAGTTCAAAGGCTTAATTAGAGTAATAAGGCAAGTCATTATAACGGTAGTTTATTCTGCAGACAATCAAAATTATATATTGCTTAAGGGGGCTAATAATATTGACCTTAAATTGATTTCAAAATATTTAAACCTGTCTTTATTCTAGCTAAAATACAACAAATAGAAGAAAAAATATTATAGGAAATACTGTTAAAATTCCTTGCTCTGTTAAACATAATTTGGGAAATATTTATTAAAAAAAAATCTCAGGAGCGCTAATAATTTTGACTTTAACTGGCAATGGTTTTGAATAATCGTGATTACAATTATGACCAAAATAATCGTGATTATGATTTTTCCCAAAATCGAGCAGCCCAAAAAATAAAAAATAATCTAAACACATGCTTAAAATTCCAACATAATAGTGAAAATAATTAAAATAAATAACTTTAAATAATTATTTAAATTTTGCTCACTCGGGCAATCTTCTTGTCAACGTGTCATAAAGGCAAAATCAAAACAAAAATGGCAGACAAATGTAAATGCAGTGATTCTTCAGAGGCGAAGATTAGACAGTATGACAAAGCCTACCTAAATTTTTGTTTTATTGAAGGCCAAGACAAGTTAAAACTGATTAATTAATATTTTCTATACATATTACTATATATTAATATTACACACACACACACACACACACACACACACACACACATATATATATATATATATATATATATATATATATATATATATATATATATATAGACACAGTACATGTGTGTGTGCGTGCGTGCGTGTGTATTTATATGGTGGGGGGGCTCCAATGTTTGTATATGTTTATGGGGGGGGCCCCAAAGAAAAAGGTTGGGAACCACTGCTGTAAAGAACGTACTTTTCTAACGGCCGAGTAGTACGTTTAAAATCAAATGCAGTACCTACTGAGTAGTAGGCGGTTTCGGAACATTTGCCGCCCATGAAGCCCTAATCTGGGCCCCACATGTCATTGCTGGCTGGGAATTAATCCAATGCAAGTTAATCCACAGACAAAAAAGGTTTGTTTTGGTAATCTTCAATATAAATCTGACCGTTTCTTTTGCGTTTGGAGTGTAGCACTTTTCTATTGACGTCAGTTTGACGATTTCAGCCACATTATTTTTAACCACATCAATTGTATCTGTTATTTAGCTATGAGGGAATAAAGCACAAAAAGACAGCCCCTTACCCTAAATTCCATTTCTGTTGGAAGTAGATCAGCCTACATTTATTTATTTGTTTTTATTATGAAATGTAGCCAGGGGTACACAAATCCAAATGTAAAAAAAAATAAACAGAAAAACACGAAGAGATAGTATTACACAATATAGTATAGATTACAGAGAAGTTGTGGTTTATTTCTCCTTCGCTCTATATATTCAACCAATTACCACAGGCAAAATTGCATTAAATTACCAAGAATTTTACCAAGAGCTCACTTTTTTTTTGTTTACTGAATAAGCAAATAGTCATGACAAGCTAGTTAGTTTCTCTAACAAAGTATCATGCTATGGTATGGCATAGTAAGCTGGTCTGCAAGAGCAGTCCAGGTTTGCTTTTTTTGTTTCCATCAGACAGGTGTCAAGCATCTGCTATGCAGGACCAGAGCGAACGTTCATCACCTGTCAGGTCAGTGACCTCTGAAGCTTACAGCATTCACAACAGCACAGCCATTATGTGCGTGTCCTCCCGCTTGCTGATCTCTGCTTTTAGGTCGGTCTCTGTAGAGCAGAGGGCTGCAGGTGCTCAGTGAAGCTCTTTAAAGAGTAATGTTGTGCTGTTGCTTTGAACTCATTGCAGTTATCCAGTCATTTCCTCCCACAGATGGACTAATGGTAAATCTGCTGAGGCATTTTGGAGGAGTATCAATGAGAGGTTACATTTTAAATCTTAAGCATAAAGAATAATAAAAATGCATTTTGTCATGATGGTTTGTTTTATGGAATGCGTGGACAATGTCAATTTTCACCAATGTTTATTTACTCAAAACAATGTATGCAAACACAATTATGGCCATACTGAGACAATACAAGACGACTCAAGACTGTCTAATTTGATCCGGGCCTTTTACAAATCTGAAGTGATTTATGGTTATAAGCCCATTTGCTATTCAATAGCTGAGCCAAATAAATACAAAAACGAACAAAGAGTCACATTAATGCAGCAACACTAGCAGCAAACGTCAGTTCAATTCGACATGACATCATCTGATCAGTAGTATCACGTGTTTGATTGCCACTAAAATAAAATAAAATGTGCACAATAACAACGAGTTCTGTCCCTCATGCTCAAAGCTCTCATGAAAACAAGCTAGATTTGACGCTGACAGCACTTTCCATCAATATGCTGAGCTTCCACTTGTCAATCTGAGGAGTCAGAATGTCAAAATCCAGCACAAAAAGAAAAACAAGAACGATTTTTGAACATTCACTCATCAATTGTCAATGTATAACATTCACATGCTCCCTGGGTAATTAGCAAAACAACCTGTCATACTGTACATTACACATTTAAAGCCATTTGAGTTGACCTTGTCACTGGCTCATCCACGTTTAAAAGTATAAAAGTCCTGTCTGCAGCTTAGCATTTACAGTTGTCCATCATGTCACTGACGAGCTTGACATCGGTATCTTAGCAGATATAAAAGATTGATGGACTTGATATTTGAATGTTTTTTTCATTAAAGGGACAGTTCACCTAAAAATGACATTTTTATCATTATTTATTCACCGTTGTGTTGTTTAAGATGTGTTGTTTTGATTGTAGACTGGATGGAAGATTTCAAGCTTTAAAAAGTATGTAAAAGCAGCATAAATAAATGTAAATTGGACATACAGTTGAAGTCAGAATTATTAGCCCCCCTGTTTATTTTTTCTCCAATCTCTGTTTAACGGAGAGAAGCTTTTTTTCAGCACATTTCTAAACATAATAGTTACAATAACTAATTTCTAATAACTGATTTATTTTATCTTTGCTATGATGACAGTAATTACTATTTGACTAGATATTTGTCAGGAAACTTCTATACAGCTTAAAGTGATATTTAAAGGCTTCACTAGATTAATTAGGTTAACTAGGCAGGTTAGACAATCCAAAACAAAAATAGCTTAACGGGGCTAATAATTTTGACCTTCAAATGGATTTTAAAAAACTTAAAAACTGCTTTAATACTAGACAAAATAAAACAAATAAGACTTTCTCCAGAAGAAAAATATTATCAGACATACTGTATAATTTCCTTGCTCTGTTAAACATCATTTGGGAAATATTAAAAAAGAAAAAGGGGGCTAATAATTTTGACTTCAACTGTACATGCAATGTATATTGTAGCTGTAAGATAACTTTTTGTGTGAAATACAGCCTAAAATGTACTGCTGAGAGAGCAGGGGATTCCAAACTCAATCCTGTCCTGCAGATTTTAGCTCCAACTAACCTCAACAAACCTGCAAGGATGTTTCTAGAAAGCCTATTAAAAGCTTAATTCGCTAGCCCAGGTGTGTCTGATTGTAGTTGGAACTAAACTTCGCAGGAGTTTGGACACCGCTGGGTGAAAGGCTTCAATTTAATTCAATAGAATTCATGATACAGCTCTTCAATATTGTGGCACATTGCTACCATATTTTATTTTGTAGACTCAACGATGCTGTAATAGCAAGATGCTGTCTTGTTAAAACGCTATATTTTCTCATAATAACGAGTTGTTCTTGAAACAATATATTTTATTGTAACATTGTCAAATGTGTTTCTTTAACACTGTTTTTAAATTTAATCTATTATTGAAAATGACAATATTAATACTCAAAGTGAATCAGCTCACAGTTCAACAAAACAACACCTTGTTAGGACGAGAATATATATTGTACTAATTGATTTCATCATCAGAAAACTGTTTAAATTATAAATTAATGCTGCTATTTTAACAAAAACTGCTCAAATAAATAAGAATAAAGCATACAGATCACATCCTGTTTAAAGCCTGAACGCTTCAGTTATTGCAAAGAGCTTAGAATCACCAAGAGGCGACACTCAATAAAGCGATTCCGGCGATTCCACCATTTTGGATTGAAAGCGTTCGACCATATCTTATTGCTGTCGTGATGGCGAGCAGCTGCTTTGTTTGTCATTAATTTATTTAAAAAGCGCATTAAAGCTAAGATACAACCTGAAAAACGAAAATACAACACTTACTATCACAATCATCTATTTTATTCATCATTTATTTTACAGACCTAATGTATATATTTTAACCTATGTTACATTAATCTATGTTAATGTATATTATTATTATAAATATGCATACTGATCTGAATCCAATTAAACACATATGGGGAATTCTGAAGAGAAATTATATAGAGCATCTCTTTGAGCAATTCTACAAGAGGGGTTATTTTTGAAGAATGGAAAAGATAGATGTTTTAAAATGGAGCCAACTTGTTCATTCCATGCCTAGAAATCTCAGTGCTGTCATTAAAAACCATGGTGGCCATACAAACTAGAAAAAGTAGTTTTTAATGTGTGGTATACTCATTTTTGCACCACCCTAATTTAAATAAAGCAAAAAAAAATATTGTAATTTAAGTTATTTTGTTAACCTTGTATACTTTCCTATCATAGGTTAAACAGATATTATATAAATCATAGTCTTGTCAACATTTGGAAATTGTTTTCTTTTCACTGAGATATTGTTTAAAATGTTGCTTTCCAATAGTGGGGTATGAATATATAATATTGAACTCATATTTATGTCTTTCATTCTGTCTAGCGTTAGTTATACGTGCTGTTATTTTATCGGAATTTTCATTCCAAAATGGCCTCTGCATGACACTAGCGCCATCTAGTGGCTGTTTCCCCAAACAGCAACAGAGTGTCGCCACTTGGTCAAGTGAATTTGTCTGCAGACTGCAAGATGGGGGCGTATGATTAAGAGGCGAAACTTGCAGTTATCGTCACAACGTGATGGCGGAAATACTTACCAGAGAACATTTTCAGCAAATGTTTCATGAGCTTTCTTTAAATTTATCCACAACCAATTCATTTGATATAATATTATATTCATTAGCAACTCCACCATGCTACTTCACTCGCTGACTTTATCTGTTTTGCACTGACAGTCAACTTGGCGCCGCCCCCTGTGGTTGCAAATAACAGTACAATGGCAAGCGTGTCAAGTATGAAATTCTCTGCAATTTGTTGCTGTACGTTAATAACTGTAATGGTTGAGTTTAAGTTTGGGGAAGGTGAAGAGTTAATAACTGTGATGGTTGGGTTTAGGTGTGGAGTAGGCGTAGGCAGTAATAACTTAGGTACAGCGCCATCTTGCTGAAAACATAGTTTTGACATGTGGGCCTCAAACATCAAGTTTCGCCTCTAACGTACTACAAGTTATGCCCCAAAGGCCTCGTCACGTTATGCCCCTGTCTTGCAGTCCGCAGACAGACCCTTCTCCTCTTGGTGATTCTAAGCTCTTTGGTTATTGTAACCATGTGGAAAAAATGACCTTATTTTTACCCCTCTTTGTAAAGTCCTACAGGTAAGGAACAACTTGACGGTGAGTAAATGAAAACAGAATCGTTATTTCTGAGTGAACTATCAGAAATGTAAAGTGTGGAGTCAGTGAGAGAAACACATTAGAGCCGAAGACACAGATGATAGACTGATACTGATCATTTCATACTGAATGGAGCCAAGGCAGACCTTAAAGGAAATGTGTATGAAATTCTCACAACAAACGACTGCATTCCAGGAGACACCTGTCTACTTTTTTCCTTTTAAAAATGTCTTTCCCATCACAATATTTACATTTTTTTCTCAGTCCGTTGCGCTACCCACAATATATGCCTACCTTTGTAGTTCATTCTCTATGTCGATATGTAATACATGCTGAGACTGCTAGGATGTGTTGTTGTTGTTGGTGGTGGTGGTGATGCTACTGTCTGGATGAGGTGCATAAACCAGTGTCAGAGGACAAACAGATCGAGTATATATGGTGAGCCCATAGATCTGGAGGAAACTGAGGGGATTTTAAGATCGTGCGTTTTGGGGGGACTCATTCAAAGTGATGGGGAGAGGAAATGGTGAACGGGTCACGACCATGTGGAAGAGGAGGCTCAGTATTCGTCCTGGTCCAAGTGAGACTGCTCGTCGATTTCATCATCTTCTGGTGGTGCAAAGCCATCCTGTATGAAGAATGAGCATCTTTTAGCATGATCATGGATTTTAAACTTGGATTTCTGCCACTATAAATGTATACAATTAAAGTAACATTTGAAATATTACAGTGATTTTAGTGCAGTTTCATATTAGGCATTTGACTATTTCCCATCACTTTTATGACCAACATGTAATGCCTTACGACTAGGTCCAGACAGAATTTTTTTGCTATTTCTGCAGATAATTTTGTAACAAATCAGCAGATTTATGCAGAATGATTTTGGGAGTATCGAAGTAACTAAAAACGTAATCAAAGAAATGAAAAATAATACCTTTTAAACTTCATTCATTCATTTTCTTGTCGACTTAGTCCCTTTATTAATCCAGGGTCGCCACAGCGGAATGAGCTGCCAATTTATCCAGCAAGTTTTTATGCAGTGGATGTCGTTCCAGCCGCAACCCATCTCTGGGAAAACCTTTTTTTTTTTTTTTACTTTTATTTAATATTTACAATGCAAGGCCAATTAGACCCATTTATTTGGTAAACAAAGCAAGTCTCTCATGTAATATAGCTAATAAAAGACAAAATATTACATCACAAACTATATTGTGAATAAATCATATGAACATTTTTATATTAGTCAATAACATTACTGTAATTAATTTAAAAATTGATAAACATAAATTTACAGTAAAAAAAAAACTGATTTAATGATGGGCTAAAAATCTGATGAGATCTGCTGATTTTTGTGCACGCAGATTTTATGTGGGCCTATGTATTACTAAACAAAGGGCACCAATGTAAGTGTGCACAACATGTAAGTGGCACAAAATGCCATGTATTAAAGCAGTGGTTCTCAAAGTGGGGGTCGGGATCCCTTGAGGGGTCGCAGAACAATGAAGGGGGGTCGCCTGGTGATTTCCAAAAATCTACTTATTATTATTAGGCCATAAGAATTAACATATTTTATCCATAACCAACTGAAGAGAAAAAAACAGTCGTTTATAGTTATTATAGTAGCTTATTTACTTGTTCTATTGGATTGCGACCCCTGGGGTAAATACATTATATTAAAGACAGCAATAGCGTCAGATGCAGCAGATTGATTTTATAACACCAGGTTAAACTTTCTGGCCCGTTTACAGCACTGATATACATAAAAAAAAAAATTAACAGAAGAATAGACTTTGGTCTATTGGTGTGTGTGTGTGTGCACCATTGCATGCAAGTTTTCTGTATTTATAACCACCTCAGAGGATATTGGGGGTCGCGAGTCACAATCATTGTTTTGGGAAAAAAGTTTGGGAACTCCTGTATTAAAGCATAATTAAAAAAAATTTTATGTTCGTATTCTTGTATATAATTGTTTGTATATAATTGTTATATAATTGTGTGTGTGTGTGTGTGTATGTATATATATATATATATATATATATATATATATATATATATATATATATATATATATATATATATATATATATATAACAAAATTAAGATTAATACAAATAAAAATAATACTAGGACAAAGTTCAAATATGCCTGTCAATGCAGAGGAATTAAAAAGCTGTAAAGAACTTCTGTATGTTTGATTTTACATTTCTTTGATTTAAACTGAAAGTTACTGCTATTTCATGCAATTGTCTTTACTATTTCGCAAACATTTTCAGTTTTAAAGTGCCCATATGAATTGGAATGGTGTTGAGTTGTAGAGTTCACCTCAAAAACTGAATGTCAAATTTAGCATTTTTTAAGGCAAAATATTATTCCTAAATCCTGAATATATAAGATTGTATTTTAATAGCTTTTTTATTTAATCCATTGTTTCATGCAAGGATATTTAACAAGATGTTTATGGTTAACACAATTTAAAACAAGCTTTAAAACAAGATTTAACATTTGTTTGAAGTTTGCACCATGTTGACCACTTAGGCTACGTTCACACTGCAGGTAAATGTGGCCCGAATCTGATTTTTTTCCCCCTCATGTGACTGACAGTGTGAACAGCCCAAACCGCATGGAATCTGATCTTTTCAGGTCAGATCTGTGCCACTTCCATATGTGGTCTTAAATCAGACACAGATCTGATGTTCTGCAATGCGACCACAGTGTGAACGGTCATGTCGGATTTCATGTGACTTTTACGTAATCTTTGGGTGACATGCGTCATCATTCTGTGCTGCAGACTTCATCTACCCCTCAGCAGCACAGTAGAATAGTACACAGGGCGATTACAGCACCACAGAAAGTTGGTTGTTCATGTTGAAAAAGATTTTGAAGGCATAACTGGTCCTTGTTAACTAATCTGTTTAACGATTGAGGCACGGGTTGATCGCGAAGCTGAAAAGCGTTGTGGGTGTTGCAGATAGGGGATTCGGGTGCAAATGAGGAAGAACTTTCTCTTCGAGAGAAAAAAAAGGGCAGGTGCTCAAGCACCCAAACCGCTCTTCTGCATGTGTCTGCTGTTTATAACGAAGTAAAATTAAATGACTCCGCAAACTGAGATAAACCAACTCCGCCTTCACAGTTCAGTCTGCGGCTGCTCATTAACCCTTGATGAGTTCACTACACCGGTGGTCAGAGCGCCACGCACAGCACTTGTCATAAATCACAAACGATCAGTGTTTTTTTATTTTTTTATCACAGGAGACTTATTTTAGGTCTCAAATGCCGAAATACACATTAGTAGTAGCAGAGCAATCATTTACAGTTCATGAATTACATCACGGTTGTCCGTGAAAAAGGTAATAATCATAAAAGCATGATCTGACAACATGCTTACTCATGCAGCATACACGTGTGCGGATAATTAGACATTTTGTGCTTCTCGTAATGCACTTTTGCGCATGCGGGTCAGTTTAGGACCATGATCTGTCCACACTGCAAATCTGATATTGGCCACATTTATAAGAGCAGTGTGAACAGCCATGCTAAACAATCAGATCTGAGAAAAAATTTGATTTGAGCACTAAGCCTCGCAGTGTGAACGTAGCCTTAGAAAAAAAAACTTTCTTTAAGGATTTTAAAGTAAAAAAAAAAAAAAACATAGATCTTGATTTTACCAATTATAATGTTAAAAAATCTTGCTGCCTTACATTTTTTATTTGAATCAAATTAACTAGTCATCTCAACAACTGATTAAAATTTAGATTTAGGGCTCTATTTTAAGGATCTAGGCGTAAAGTCTAAATAGCAGGGCGCAAAAGCATTAAGGGCATGTACGAATCCACTTTTGCTATTTTCAGGACAGAAAAATATGCTCCACACCGTGACGAATGGTCTAACGGTGTGTTTATTCTTTTAATGAGTCTTATACCCTATTCCTTTTAACAGTCAGTTGATTTACATAATTGTGCATTTGCTTTTTACATCTCGGACTTTGTAATTAAAAAAAAAAACTGAACGCTTCACTAGCGAGAAAACAGTTAAACACATTATGTACAACAAAAGGGTAAAGAACGAGCCTCCTCCTTTCGGCCTCTTTACTTTCTCTTTCTCTTCACTTTCTACGTCACTTTCATGGACAAGGAAATGCCGGAAACTCACTCCACTGAAGACATCCATTACTAGCCTACATATTTAATTTAGTTAAAAACTATTTCTTAATTCAGTTTTAATTTCCAGCAATAAATGAACAATAATAATAAAGTGTGGTCAGAAACCGGAGTTATATCCAAGCACACCTCCTATACTTAGTGGATTTTATATTTCCGTAGAAAGTAATCATTTTTGTACAATATTTTAATCCTTTAATTCTTTTTCATTTGTAAAGATAACTGCGTATTGCTGTACATCCTGTGCATATTAAGCAATGTGTATACGTTTAGGGCACGCAACTAAAGGGCTCTGCGCTAGACTTTAGACCTGCAGTCTATTTTAATCCCTCAAAATAGCAACACAGCAATAATGAGCCTTAACACACCTCCTTTCTGGACTGGAACATCCATGAGTCCACAAAGCCGGGCAAATAGACTTACTATAGACTTACTATTTAAACAACATGGTGCAAAGCAGAACAATTGCATTGCGTTGGTCTGAACCATAGACTGTAAAATATATGGACGTAGTATCCGTGACGTCACCCATAGGTTTCTAAAGAGCGCAAAAGAAGCCACAAGTAGGCGCGGCCAACCGTCGCCATTTTGTTCGCGCGTCATCACACCCACGGCGGGATACCAAGCAAGGGCAAAGAGGCGGAGAGTGAGCGGAGCTACAGACACCTGCAGACATTTAGCTTGGACCTGGTTCAGACACACTTTACTTTGGGAGAAATGCTTAATACTTTACCACCTGTGACTCGTTTGTATTCTGACCACTTGTGCTTGGTTGTATACTATATCAATAAAGTGTTTAGTCTTTTAAAAACACTGCTGTAATACATTGAGCCACTAAACATTGTTCTTATGACGTTTTTCAACAGGAGGAAAACGCGAATTACTTACAAACACTTCAGATATATTCTGTGTTAGTAAATGAATGACTATTGATGAAATCCAGCATAACACTGTATGACAACGCTTCAGATGACTGTTCTAGAGCCAACAGCTAATCAATCTGACAGATTCTGAAGTGCATTACAGCTCTAAATATAAATATAAACGATAAATGTTCTTAAAAAAAACAAATACATGTATAGAGATGGTATATAAGTATATAACTTTACTCACATGGGAAACGGAGGCCACGTGAATGGTTTGTGAGCACAATAAAGTGCACACAGCATGACATTCCATCAAATAAATGTAGGAAACAAGTCCAAAAGACTGTGTAAAGCCACATAAAACAACACAGAAATACGATTAATATGCCGAGTTCAGTGGCTAATCTGCAGGATTCAGCTGAGGTGACGTGACGGCGACCAACGAGCCCTAACTGTCACTCAAGTGGCCACGCCCTTAATTATGCAAACTTAATATAACTTAATATAAAGGAAACGGATGAGTTATAAAAAAATGCACCCCCCTCACAGTTGTCATGAAGGGTAATATTAGCTGTATTAACCAAAATCTTTTTATGTACCAGGCTGTAAACACCTTTTTTCTGCTGTAAAGTTGGCCATTCTAGCAGTGGGCTCAATTGAAATTTGCTCTGTTTTGGAGCCAGGAGCGGCCAGGACTAGCGGAATTTCGGATGAATTGCAGTTTTAGTTACTTCCGTATTGGCTTCCTGAGGGAGAGCGGGAGGTTGCCGCTTGGTCTGAACATAGCAACACATCGCCCAAACACGTCTTGCACCTTATTGCGCCGGGTGTATGATAGGGCCGATAACTTTTAATATTTGTTAATAATATTTGTTGTCTTGACTTTTAGTCATTTTTTTTCCCGGTGTTTTGAATATGAATTGTATTCGGTGTATGAATTGACCTGATGAGTAGATCAGTCATATAATTGGCAAAAAAAAAAAAAACATATAAAGGCATTAGAAGTACCTCTGTGGCATACAGAATGTCAATTATCCTACTGATAACTGGGCTGCTTTCAGGCTCATGGTCTTGACAGATCAGTTCAATGTCTCGTAGTTTGCTGAAGTAGAAATCTCTCTCCTTCTCCAGACCGTCAACAGTTAACTTCAACTCCATCAACTTCACAAAAAAGCACAAGACAAAGAACAAAATGAAGATACAGCTCATCAAAACAGCAGACAAAATCTCAGAATGATCCATTTTCCCCTCAATTAAAGCTAACAGGTGCTAATGTTGTCTTAATTGACGCTCAACAAACACAAATCTATTTGATTATTATAATGAAATGATTCACTTCCAGACTAATTTTAGAATATTAAATGCGATTATCTGAACAGCTTGGATAGAAGATCAGAAATGGTCTGAAGATAAGAAAGACAAAAAAATGACAAAAGCAAAATCTTCCTACACTTTTCTTCCTATACAATCCAAAGTATATTAAGGTAGAGTAAGTCATCCTTACCCTCCCGGGGACTCTACCTGTTGATTAAGCTCCGTGATTTCAGCATCACTCCCCCCGTTTCGGGCATGTGTGGGGTTCTTCCTTATGGTGGTCGTCACCCTCTGTGGCGTGGGCATGTTTTTAGGTACTGTTGGTGATGTTCTCTGAGGCCCTGAAATTGGAAATATTTTGCATTTGAGCAACAACAACAAAAAAGAGAAATAAAAACATGATTCATGCAAGTTTTCAGTTTGTCTCGTTTCTTTTTATTGTAGTCCTTATAATGCATTCAGATCTGTTCTGACCCAAAGACATACACTAAAAAATGCAGGGTTCTACACGAGTCGTTCATTTGTTGTTTCAGCAAAATTTGTTTAAACATTATTTGTTTTTACAAAATAGAGTGGATTAAACATGAAACAATTAAGTTATCCTCAGAAAAACCTCAAGAATTGTGATGATTCAGCTCATTATAAATAAGTAGTTTGCAAAGCAAGCTGCAAAAATGCTTTTTAAACGTATATTAATAATATCATGTTTGCTGTTTGTTCAAACAACTTACTTAAAATGAGCTGAATCAACACAATACTTGAGGTTTCTTAGACAATTTAATTGTTTTATGTTCAATCCACATACATTGTAAAAACCAATAAGTTAACTTAATTCTTCATGTGGCTCCAACACAAATCAATGACATTTTTTTAATAGTTTACAGTTTTAAAACCTGCATAGATTTTAATGAGGGAATTAAGCAATCCACAGTTTTTTAAAACCTTCCAAATAAACTTAATTTATTATTACTATTATTATTTTAAGAAATTATTACAAATAATTTATTTATTTTTATTTTTAGAAAGAATAAATGCGTCGGCACCAATAGCCTAGTGGTACTGTGCGCCAACCTGTTCACGGCGACCCGAGTTTGATCTCTACTGTCTTATCATAATAAAGGTTAAAAAACCCTAAAATAATATTATAAAGAAAAGAGTAAATGCAGTAACAGCAATAAGGTGAGAAAAAATCATCAACTAATGAAAAAAGTTGATGTAAAGACACAACATGGTTTTATCTTGGAAAGAAGGTAAATTCTATTTGAAAAAAATGACATTTCTTTGGATCAGAACAGACCTGAATGTGAAAACGGTGTACAAATATTAAATGCATAAGCAGAATTAACCTCATTTAGCTCTGTTCCAAATCCTAGTGGGCCAAAATGAACCATCACACATGATTGATCTGAAACTTTCTACATAGTGCAGCAGCATTCTTCATTAGGAAAGGTTTTACAGTTATTTTTAATCTTGCACCCTAGGATTTTGAACAGAGCTAATAGCTCTCTAAAATGAGCTTCAGTAAGATCAGCATTTAATAAGCTACAGCACAGGCAACCTGTCACCTTATTACTTTGGTTAAGCCTGTGTATGTGTGTGATCAAACATTAACTGTTTCGAAAGCTTGCTATTCACTTAATATCTGGCAGGTTTAACCAAAGTCAGGGAAGTGTGACAAGATGTGACTACAAAAAATAAATGGAGGTCAGATTCCCCAATCCACTCCAATAACCACAAAAGTAGTTGACTGTCTGCAAATGTTCTAGATCTCCAAAGGCAGCAGCTTATGGCTATTAACCCTCTATTGCGCAACACTGACTTAAATCAGTCAACGCTTTTCCATCAGGTTTAAGATGTCAATAAAGGATTGTTAGTAAAAGGGTTTAAACCAGTGGTTCTAAAACTACATGTACAACAAGTAGTATGCATGCTTCCTTCTAGTGGTACGCGGAGGAATCGCTGAATAATTCAAGTAAAAAAATGAACACACTTTTACCCCTTTGACGTGTACGATAACAACGTTGTGATCAGGAAATTGATTTAATAGGCTAAACTTTTTATTTTATTTTCATTTTTCTAATGTTTGTTATGTACTCTATCATTTGAGGTTATTTTCCTTCCCATACTTGTAATGGTTGTTGAGGGCGTATCTCGTATTTTTACATCCCAATGTTGACAGGTATAGTTTAATCACTTGCTTCCTTGACACACATAGCCTACTCTAACAAGCAGTAAGCAGATCTAATTTAATTTAAATATGTAAATCCAATTCATATATTTAAAATACAAGTTAACATTAAGATTTCAAAGACATAAAAATAAGACATATACATGCAACATATATTTCCAAATTTATTAAAAAGAGTTAAATATGAATATTATGACATATGGTGTAACCTATATTTATGAGGTCCACAAAACATTTGCAGGTTTTGATGAATAGGCTACTTTATGATTATACTTTACATTTAAGTACAGCAGTTTTCTTTTAACTTTATAAGAACACAGTGCTATTTTAAATAACTTTTAAAATCACATTTTAATTTAAACGTTGACATTTTATTCATCTTTTTTTTTAACTGTGTGTTATTGTTCAAACTATTTATTATGTTCAAAGTGGCTGACAATAATAAATATACATAATAAGTTATAATCTGTAGTTTTGTAGTAAGCTGTATAGCCGCCTAATTGGCCCTGCTATATATTCCAATACCAGTCATTATGGTGGTACTTGGACAGACATTTTTTTTCTGAGGTGGTACTTGGTGAAAAAAGTTTGAGAACCACTGCTATGGACAATTCTATAGAATACAAAAAATATGTTTTATAGAATTATTCGCCAACACTCAGAAAGCAAGTTGGGTTTAATTTTTACATTTGTTCACTTGCTATAAATGCTCATGTTGTTTTCAAACCAAAAGAGTGATGGATAGTCATAACCGAATCGAACCGTCAGACCAGTGTAGGTTCACACCTCTAATAACATCTTATGGAATCCTGCAGAGAACATGTTAATGGATGAGCTAAAGTATTCAACACTCATTATAATGGAGGTATGAAGCAGAGTAAATCTGAGAACTGTTGAAGCGAAACAAGAGCGCAGAGGCAACTGCTGATGAGAGATGAACACGACGCGAAGCAGCGCGGCACGAAAGCAGTGGAGCTTTTATTATTTCACTCCATTTCACTATCGTTTATTTTTTTCAGGATTCGAACATTTTTTGAAACATTTGGGAAAATGTAAGTATAAAAAGCAGCAAAATATATAACACAGTTATTGTGTTTTTGGATATTTTAATAAAACAATTGGACATATTGTGCCTTTGTTGTTTTATTTCACGTTATTTAAAAGAAACTTGTGCCCACAAAAGCTGTTTGTTAAATTAAAAAAAACAGTAAAAATGCGCATTATTACTACAACATAATTTAGTTTTGTCTTTCAATGCTTTAAAATGTAATTTATTCATGTGACGGCAGAACTGAAGTTCAGAAGTTTAGGATTGTTACTCCAGTCATGGTCATCGTTGACCAATAGGAGCTCAAAAGCTCTTTCATTCATGACTGCCAATACAATAAGATGGCAAAACATGCCACTTTTGGTAGCCAATCTTTAGAATATTTCCTGTTAATATACTCACCCACAGGTCATCCAAGATGTAGAGTACTCTTTTCTACAGTAGAATATTAAAGAAGCAAAATTTGAGCTAAATCCGTGGTGCTTGGTAATCATTTGATAACAGTAAATGGTCATTGATCCAAATTAATGGCTACTGATGACACACTAAGGTCTTGTAAAGTGAAACGATCGGTCCATGTAAGAGACTGAACATTATTTAGAATAGTATTAGCCTCAATCCAAAGTCTGGTCAAATAGATATCAGCGCATAGGTGACTGTAGTCTGATAATAGTTTGGTCGCTTTTGATGATGAAAGCATAAGAGCCGGTGATGTAATCACCAATATCAGCCAACTGTGTCACCCGACCTCCTGTTCAAATACACTCTCTTAATTTTGTGATCAAAAGCAACAGGACTACAGTCGAACTACATGCACTAATATCTGATTATAAAAAGAGAGCTTTTTGGATGATTCAGTCACAAATGAAACATTTTTGTATTTCACTGCTCTTTGTAACTTTCATGTGTACTTCATACACGTGAAAAAAAAACTTTTATTTCTTTATGATTTTAAATTTTAGAATAGTGATTGCTTTTTTCATAAAACAGCAATAATAAAAACAAATAGTTTTATTTTAAATGAAGAAAATAAATGTTTATTTTACTCGTGATATGGAACATCCTCACGTTATAATATGCATCTAAACTAAATTATTTATTTTTATTTATATGTATGTAAAAAGGCAGAGCAGCTTATTTAATATCGGCTGTTGGACCAAGTCTGTGCACTGTGCCTTGAACACATAACTTCCCTCCTGGCAAATATATTTCAACCCACCCCTTTCTTCAGCACAACCTTAGGAAAACAACACCACGGCTTGACTTGTCAATTTCTAAGAACGAAGGTCCCAGGAGGTCTGACATATTTCTTGTCGTCATTTTCTTGTCAACTTAAAATTGCATAACCCAACAATCTTAACAGACAAAATAAGTGTATGGTATGACATAGTTTTCATAATGCATGCGATAGAGCAGCAGTTCTCAACCATGTTCCTTGAGAACCACCAGCACTACACATTTTGCATGTCTCCTTTGTCTGCCACACCCTTTTCAGATCTTGCGATCTCTGCTAAAGAGCTGACGACCTGAATCAGGTGTGATTGGTTAAGGAGACAGAAAATGTGCAGTGCTGGTGGACGTTCCTCCATGAAATGTGGTTAAGAAATATGGTTAATATAACTGCACATTGCTTTGATAGCTACAACCCTTATGTTAATTACGTTTACATGGACATCAGTAATCAAATTATTTGCCTTAATCTGAATAAAACATTAATATTATTAAGGTGTTTACATGAGTTGCTTTTTGAATGTTCCTTTCATGATACTGTTTTACATGCTGAAGCACATAATTTGATTAACGTCATTGTGTCACTGCAATATCCACGTTTCCTCCAGAGTTTCGTGTAATTTCGAGTGTTTCATTTTTTATTTTTCGACGTTAACTGCAGTTTGGCACTTTCACTTTCATTCAGGAACATTTCATGCATGCCCTCTAGTGACAAACTGAGGTATTGGATGCGAGTATAAAGTAAGGACTGGTCCTTTACTGACTCGGTAGGTGCAGAGAATAGTGTCTAATAGCCATGTGTATATGAAATACCGTCACTAAATGTGGCGAAAAATCCTATATAATAGTAATAGTTTGATTACGGTTTTTACATGTCTGTACTGCACTTCAATAATGCGACTAAATTATACACCACGTCTTAATCCAATTTCTGTTTAGTTTGATTATGACTTTAGTCCACATATGTCTAGGTCAAGCTCCGGCCTGCGAATTAATTATCTATGGCCCCCGGGATGATATTTAATTACAATTGAAACCGGCCTGTAGGCCGCAGCCGCCTGCTTGTGTTTTGCACACACCAACACTACATTTTCCACAATGCAACGGTAGATTGCAAACTCACTGCAGCGCAGCAAGCGGGCCTCGGCTTCATTATTCGCCAGAAGTCAGAGCAGATTTCAACTTTCAGCTACTTCGAGCTGCATGAGGAGATCTGTCTGTTCATGAAAAGCAAACGAAAAGACACAACAGAGCTCTGAGATGTGAAACGGCATTTCTGTGCGACATCACGAGACATCTGAATGTGATGAACCTGCAGCTGCAGGAACGAGGGTGAGAGCATCACAGAGCATTAGCGTATTTTCAGTTTTTAATTCAGTTAAATGTTTACATTTGTTACTACAAGACGTGATTTTTCTTTGTGATTACCTATGTTTCCATCCAAAAATGCGAATAAACTTTATGGGCAAAACTCGATTATCGCATGAAAGTTGTGCGAATGAAGCATCGTTTCCATCCAACAAGTCAAAGCGAACAAAATTGTCACTTCCTGATTAACTGGCGCCAAATATCAACAGTAAAAACTGCATTTGATGCAGTAGGAGAAGCTGCATCAATCTTTTCTAAATGAATGCGCCTCAGAAGACAATCCTGACAAGTAGTGAGCGCGCAGTGGCGTTTGAAGGTGTCAGACGCAGAGCACAGGCGCTCTTGATTCTGGAGGTCATTAATAATATAATAACATTAATACTGAAATGGTAAGGTGTTTTATAATAACCAAAATAACATTTCAGATGTTTTATAATGTGCTCAGCCTGACGTTTTGTCCATTCACACACATTTTAAGTATCACATGATCTCTTTCAACAAAATCACATGACCTTTTTTAATGCGCATGCTGGAGTTTGTGCGGTAAAAGTGTTTCCATCGCAATTTATGCGCATCTTTTCTTATCGAATAAAAAGTTTATCCTACCCAGTTAAGTGCATAAGTTTTTTATGCGCATTTTAAAAATTTATGCGCATCATGGCGTTTCCATCAACTGTTTTTTTATGCGCATTTGCAAAATGCGCATAAATAGGTGGATGGAAACATATCTATTGTTTTGTTTGTGTGCCATAGATTTTTGTATTTTAGATTATTGTATTTTATTCATATATATTTATTTTTCAGTTGAATACAACTGATTTAATTTTTTTATTTTCTCATTTTACTATTTGAAAGCGGTGATTGGTATGATCTTAGAGCAGCACAATAATGCATTTTCAGTTTAGAATGCATGCAGTTTCATTTATGCATTTATCTTGACATTTAGGAACATATTTTTGTTTTTAAAGGACATTTACTTTTTTGCTATTTACCTGTTGAAAAAAAAATCCTTTGATTATTGACAGAGCCATAAAAACATTTCTTTATTTATTTAATGATTAGATAATATACTCTGTGTTAGGTCTTAGTTCTATTGATTTAGTGCAATCATTTTAATATGTTTTAATAAACATTGAATAGTCTGACCCTCAGCTTGTAGTAAATTAGTTTTTTTGGCCCTCTGTGATATTTGACTTTGACATCCTTGCTTTAGTCGGATAAAGGTAATCAGAAATCGCTCTTTACATGGTAGACTCTTAATTAGAGTATTGTCTTAATCGTATTAAAATCATATTATTGGTGTCCATGTAAACATATTCAGTGACAACTAAATAATTGGGAGGGACTGAGGGATGAATAGGACTGCCTGAAGTGCCACTATAAGCAAGCAATGGCTGTTTGAGAAAAGCACATGAGAGAACACTGAGAAAACGCTTTTGCAAAACTGTTTGTTAGTGCTGTTAGTCAATAAAATTTCTTAGTAAAATTAGTTTTTTTTTAAATGAACAAAATAACCTGCCAATGGGGTAAGCAAAGTAATCTTGTTTTTTTTTTTTTTTTTTGCTTAACTCACTGGCAATGATTTTGCTTGTCTAGAAAGTGCTTCTTGATTTAATTTTTAAAACGTATTTGGACTAGAAAGACAAAAACACTAAGCAAGAAAGGCTTTTTTTGCAGTGCAAATGTTTATAGAGGCACAGAGCTGCTTTAATGCTGAATTCATTGTTTTCTCATTAATGAAAGCCTGAGCATGGAGGAACTCTTTCTGAGGCCTGTGCATTGCAAAGCGCGCTGTCAGTCAGGAGAAGCTCAGCGATCGATGCAGCAAAAGGGGCAGCAGAATCTAGAGGTTACCTGAGGGACCAGTTCTCTTGGGTTTGTGGGAAAAGTGTTCACCTGGATTTGGTGGAGGCGCCACGTCTTGGCCCTGTCTAGCTTGGATGGGATCGTATTCTTTTCCGTCATAGTTGGCATCAAAGAATTTTTTAAACCACTGGACGAATTCAAAGTTGTCTTGGAATTTTCCTTTCACTAATCTTTCCACAGGAATTATCTGGATGACAAGGAAAAGAGGAAAAGAAAGGTAAGGTGTCTTATTTATGTTAAAATATTTTCTGCTCTAGCAGGAATTTCATAGCATACATTAGATTTATTTGATAAATGATAAACAACAATAGACACATTGATATTTTCAGATGATCTGGCCGTATGAACATACGTGGACAAATAGCTTTTAACACTAATTTCTATTAGTTACGACAGTCATTATATATAATGCTCAAGAAATTAGTCAGTCAATTAGTCAAATTATACAAATATGGCTACTGAAAATGTGCGAGTGATCTAAAGTGCTGTCGCATCTTAATGCGGTAATGCGTGACAAGCTCAACATGGTCTAACACAAGAAAGACATGACCAGCAGGGGGCAGTTATATAACATAGTGAACATACTGAACTGATACTGTAGTAGCCAGAGGCACATAAGCAGAAGCAGAGAGGTGTGACGCTCCGCTAAGCATTCTTCCATGGTCTTACGAACCGCCCAAAGCAATCGCTCTGTAGCATTACGCTCACGCTCGCCGGTAAACCAATATAGCTCAGATTAGCGCCGACATAAAATTTCTGTATTAGGCAAATTTTTATTTTTTTTTTAACTAAAAAATCTTAAATAACTGCCTAAAACTAAAGCACATTGATAAAATAAGTTCCTGTTTCATCTCTCTAGTACTTTATTTCTTTTACTACAGTTTTTTAAAATAATAATTGAATAGGAGTAAGTGAACAACTGTGATTTTTCCAATCATATGTTATATGTAAAAAAACGAGCGTTCTTAGTAGCCATATCTGTAACTTGAGTAATTTGTTAATTTATAATATTTTATATATATATATATATATATATATATATATATATATATATATATATATATATATATATATATACATGTATATATATATATATATATATATATATATATATATATATATATATATATATATATATATATAAATACAACAGTTCTGTCTGGTTCTTGAATTTGATTGGCTGATAGTCGTGCGATATTCTGCAAATAACAGCACTTGTCCAGCCTCATCACCCTTCACCCTTGCGTATTTCTCCACCCACATACAGGACAAACAGAAGACACTCTACAGTTTAACAAATACTGCTGCTGTTGGACAACATAATGTACTTTTGAGCCTTTTTAGGAGAGAATGTAGTTGTTTGGATTGCAACTATGCAGTTTGTTTATAAGGATAGTGTCTATTTTGAAATAGTCTTTGAGCAAAAACGGCTAACGAGGTTCATCCACAAGATGGCGACAGAGACCACATAATAAGCCCTAAGCGAAAAACTGCGTAATTTCAGGGTGCTTTCACACCTACACTTTTGTTTCGGAACGCATCTCGTTTGCCCAGTTAGCGCGGTTCGTTTGGCATATGTGAACAGGGCAATTGCACTTTGTTCCGCGCCAAAGTAATCGCTCTGAGATCGCTTGAATGAGGTGGTCTCGGCTCGATTGCAACAAACCCTGGAGCGGTTCGATTGCAGTGAGAAAGCGATCTGATCCGAGCGCGGTTATATCACAGTGTTTTATGGATATGTAATAGGCTTACGGCTATATGAAGAGAGAATTATGAGTAGGGCGGGAAGATTTGCAGGTCTCTGGATGCCCGCAAACGAGTGATGATCTCCCGATAATCTTGCGTCTCCCTCCCGGTCCTCAAATAGGCATCGTCGCGCACCCTTCTCAGCCCTCCCCACCGCGTCTCTCCTCAGACACGTCGCGCGCACCCTGTCAATCACCACCAAACCACCACCTCTCCTGACAGCTGAGCGGGACGCTGCAAAATAAACCCTGACACTCTGACCAATGTAACGAGTTTACTCGCACGTGACTTGTTTTAGCTCTTTTGGTCTGATTAGAAACTTTGCAGTGTGAAAGAGAACCGCTCCAAGAGCAAAGAGCCACAATGTAACAATTGTAATCTGTTTTGGAACAACTGAATCGATTTACAGGTGTGAAAGCCCCCTTAAACTACAGCTGATCAAATCATTATTAAACAGGTAAATGACTTTGTAAGTCGATCTCTCTCTTTTGCATGTTGTAGTGCTGAATTTATACTATTTAGGGCGTACTCACACTATATACAGTTGCCTTGAACCAGGCCAAAGCACGCTTGTCCCCCTCCCGTCTTCTCCGACGGCCCGCACTCACATTACATTCGGGCCTGGACACGCTTACATCATCGATGATGCGCTATTCAGTCAGCACTTTCGCTCAGCACAGTGTAGATTTCTTTAGTCATATTGTTTAAGACGTTTGATAGGCAGTTACACACAGTCAAATATTTTGCTGAACAGATCACTCAATTTTGATGCTCATAAACAATCAAAAAGTCCTCGTGCTGCAGAAATTGAAGGTTTGCTGAAGTCGCAGCTGTCGTACAGTGAGGGGTTTTCATCTTTAATAATCTATGACAGTTTGTGTTCATTGAAGAGTAAGAATGCTTAATAAATCCATATGAAACAGTCCCTTAAAAGTCACGTCTTGCTTTCTGTTTCGTGCTCAGGCGCGTTTTGCACTCACACTAAAAACGTCCCACTCCAAACTCCAAGTGAACAGCGCTCTGGCACACCTCTTCCAACCGGGCCAGGTCCAGCCATGTGAACCATGCCTGAGCCCGATTCAGAGCACTCACACTTCTCAAACGATCCAGGAAACGGGCCTGGGCATGGTTTGGAGAGCATAGTGTGAGTCTGCCCTTTTACTATATTGTCATCACTTTAGATATTACGCTAAGGAATCATTCAAATACTAGCTCTAAAGTGACGTTGGTAAATGAGCAATGGTTTCTGCTGTTCTGACATCACCATATTATTTGGATATTTCTTAAGATGAAAGTTATGTAAAAAACACTCATCTATACAAGAGAACTGTGTAGATCAGAAGTTAAAATTACAAGCAAAAATTATCCTATTTTAAATTATACATTTAAAATTGATCTTTTACATTTTTAACTCAAGATATTTTAATTTTGTTCTTATTTTTATGCAATCTGTCATTGTAGCTGTTTGTTAAGTAGATTAAAATTAAGTAGATTATAGATTTTATTATTTCTGTTTCCTTGTAACTTAACATGCAATTTATAATATTTTTATAATATTTTATTATAACCATGTATTATATAATATTTATATTATAGATCTAGTTTATATAATTTATTTCATTGTTATTTTTTATCAGTAGTAGTAGGAGGAGGAGAATTGTTGCTTTGGCAATAAGCTGAAGGAAATCATTTTCTTCTTTTTTTGAGTAAATGTTAAATTTCAAGTTTTTAAAAGGTAATCTTATTATTATTATTCATTATAATTCACATAATCATTTCACTAGTGCACTTCATTAATGTTATTCAGGCCCATAGCCTAGAAAGGTCCAGTATTTGTCCCATACATTAGCTCATTTGTCCTATTTTGACAGTTATGCCATCATAAATGATCAAAATAACCCATCGAAAAAGTCTTTGAGACCTAAAGTAAGACCTGCAAGTAAAGTCAACGTTCACTGTGTAGGTTGTTAAATAGACATTTTACAAGTAACTTGGGCATTATTCTTGAAAGAAAAAATGACCAATAAAATGTTGTGAAGCACCATAGGCAGCCCATAATAAAGTTACTTGTAGTACTTATTAGGCTATTGTTGTTATCCATGAATTATCAATGTACTTTTTGCAAGAGATGCTATTAAAATCGTAAAGCTCAACGCTATTAATTTTTTATTATTCAAATGGGCAAAAAATTCTGACTGGGGAAAGTTAAATTTGCTGCCCAGTTTGTTATTTGTCTAATAACTGACAATAGGCAAAAGTTTTTAATTTAAAACTTTATCAGATTTCTATTTTAACCCCCCAGTGATATATGATGTAATAAATGTGTATTTTAAATATAAGTAGCCTGTTTTTCATATTTCTTTATTCTAAATCTTTAGAAAATGTTTTCAGTACATCAATAAGTGTGACCATCTGACAAACTAATCTAGCAAAAAAAAAAAGTGCCTAAAATGTCACTAAAATGCAGTATTTAAACTTCATAATTAAAAAGAAAATGACTTGAATAACTGCAAAAAGTCCACCAGGCTGGCTACAGGCTTGTTCTTTGAATATACTGTAAATAAAATGCTATTTGAACTTAAGAAAGTTGTGAGATGTACTGTGAATAAAAACAAATGTTTAAAAGTCACTAACTTTATCGACGTTCATCCTCTTAAAAGCTGCCTGGAGTACTTTGAAGTTGTGTATAAACTCATGTTCCAGCTTTGCCTGAAATTTCACTTTCTTTAAAAGAATACACCCAGGGAACAACATCTCCATGAACTGACAATAAGCCGCCCCTGAAGACAAACAACAGAAGATAACAGTGGTCAACACAGCTCTTACATTACACAATAAAAAAGGAGAAAAACATCTTTAATCAACAAATATGCAAGTGATTGGTTTACCTAATTAGTGTTTAGTGATAAAGAATGCAAAGTAAATGCTTCAGTTTGACTGACTGCACTTAATGCACGCACTCAGTACATGTTACCTTTCAACATGACAGATTAAACTTACAGTGGTGCTACTGTAGATGATCTACAGTGGAGCAGGAATAAAAATATGTAGTGCTGTTCATGAGATCAAAGGCAGAATGACTTCATGAAATCAGGCAGTTGGACCCACCTGAACATAACTGCTCTATTTTGGTGTAGGTGAGCTGAAGGGAATCGTTCACCCATGCCAACATGTCATGTCGGCTCAGGTTCTCAATTGTTACTGATGTCGAGTATACATTCACTGCCATCTCCTAGAAAGACGAACAAAATAAAACAAAGTCAACATGGATATAAATGAACTTGAACATTCTGCCATTGCTTGCTCACCATCCCTTCCTATAAGACTTCCAATTCATTTTCACAACAAAACAATCTGAGATTTCTGTCATCAATCAAAGCTCCTTAATGGCTGTTTCTTAATATGCGTTCTTCAGCGGTCTCATGTTCTTGTGTAACGGCATCATCAACTGCCAAAGTTCAGTTCCAAAACTCAAGACCGCAAGAACTGAGAATGCTTAAAAGTTCCCGGATGTGTTCTTGATATGGAGGACGTCTTGAGCTCTAGAAGTCCCAGAAGTCATTTGCGACTGAATGAAGGAGGTGGAAGTGCAGCATTTTATATAGATTTGTTATTAAAGTTTAGAGATATGACTTATTTATCTATGATGATGCAGTGGCGCAGTAAGTAGTGTTGTTGCCTCACAGCAAGAAGGTCGCTGGTTCGAGCCTCGGCTGGGTCAGTTGGCATTTCTGTGTGGAGTTGCATGTTCTCCCTGTGTTCACGTGGGTTTCCTCTGGGTGCTCTGGTTTAGAAGTCTGCATTCCCGACCAGATTTCTTGCGCCGCGGGAATAAATTTCCGAATAAAGCTCGGGAGCGGTCGGTAACTGGTGTAATTTTAAACGGAAGCAGGCGGTCTAACAATATCGCTCCCGACTCCCGAGTGAGCAATGCGCGTATGTATGTGTGTGAATTTAGCTTGTTTTTTGCTGTGTGTGTGTGTGTGTGTGTGTGTGTGTGTGTGAATGAGAGAGAGCGTGATGTTGTCTGTGTGTGTGTCACTTGCTTGGTGCTTATGTGTGTGTGTGTTTATACAAACAGTTTGTTATAGGCTGTCTGGACTCTATATAGCTGGGTGGTTTTCGGTTTTGTTCTCCCCCCCGCTCATTAGCGGGAACTGGCGAGGTGGGTAGAAAATTGGGTGGGCTGGGCAGCGGGACAACAAATGCTTAATATAAGCAGAAACGGTCGTGTTCGGACTACAACCTGGCAGGAGCGGGATTCAAAATTTAGTCCCGTGCAGATCTCTACTCTAGTTTCCCCCACAGTCTAAAGACATGTGGTACAGGTTAATTGCGTAGACTAAATTGTCCGTAGTGTGTGAGTGCGAATGAGTGTGTGTGGTTGTTTCCCAGAGATGGGTTGCGGCTGGAATTTGTATTAAAATCTGTTTTATTTGTATTGTGCAACATACAGTGTATTTCTTTATGCACAGAATATATAGTGAAAAGGGAAAACAATAAATCGCTGTATGAATGCTGTCAGGTTTAAATAATTTTCCATTAAAAATGTGTGAAGGTCATGTGACCATCAGGAAGAACCAGGGAAGACCGCAGCATCTCATTTCTCAGAGGACACGTTCTTCCGAGGTGACCTGGCAAGACCGGTCTTCACAAGAAAACAAGTCCGTTCTCTGCTTTCTTGGAATTGAAAAAAGCCAATGTCTCTTCACAAAGTTTTAATTAAACTGATCATTTGGATTTTGTTTTAAATCAATTTTGAAGCATTGAACAATTTTAAATGGAGAGACAAAAATCCCTTAGATTTTGTTACAAATATTTTCATTTATGTTACAATTGAAGATAAACAAACAGCTTAAAGAAACATTTCACTTTTTTGAAAATAGGCTTGTTTTGCAAACAGCAACAAAAAATGGCAATCACATATTGCACCTTTAACTCTAGGTTGCCTGTTGGGCATTCACATGTGGGGAGGGAGAAGTGGAGGGAATCATACATGTTTTTATTCTTTTATATCATTTAAAAAATTATATTTAATCAGGTGACTACAGTATGTCATGTGACGGAAATTAAATGGACTCTAAGCACTTTTGTGCAATATGAAAATACATGTCATCTGGAATGTGGGACCAGAAGCCCATACTGAATGTCACTATTCGTGTGTTAAAACTAAATCTAAATGTGTGAATAGGTGAATAAATGTTACAAGATGAAAATCAGTCTTCTGAACTCAATTATAAGCAATAATTATGTCAACAGGCCCGACTTGACGAGTATTAAATTGGTTATGCCTCACACGGGTGAGTGGGCTTGACAAACCACCGGCAGAAAACACTCTTTCATCTCTCTGACACTTTAACCTACACTTGCACTAGTTTTGCCCATTTGCACCAGACACTTTATAACAATGACTCCACATCTCAAAAAATAAAAAGTTCATTTATGAGGTGTGCTTCACACAGGTGAGTGGGCTTGACAAACCACCTGTAAAAACATCTCTCTATAAAAAAAAAAAACACTCCCACCTTCTTACTTGTGTGTGAATGAGTGTGTTTGGATGTTTCCCAGAGATGGGTTGCATCTGGAAGGGCATCTGCTGTGTAAAACATATGCTGCATAAGCTGTGGCGACCCCTGATTAAAAATGGGACTAAGCTGAAAAGAAAACAAATGAATGTGTGTATTGCTTCATCTTGTTGAATCGCTGAATGCCTCCTCAATTTTAAATAGCAAAAGCCTGCTTAATTACCAAACATAAATCTAAAGGCCTTACGGGCCGATCACACCAAAGGTGCTTTTTGCTTTGAGAGGCACCTTGTTTGAATGGTTTACTAGCGTCCGCGAGCATTTTGCGCAATGCTTATGTGCTCTGCGCCTCGCGTTTTTGCTGTTCCACACTGAACGCTTCTGTGAGCAGACAGAGTGTACTACGTCACTCTTTACTTTTTTCATCCTCCAATCAATTGAAAGCAGAGGCAGGGTTTGTGAGAGGCTGTCAGAGACTGTCTGTTTCGCTCTATGGTTTCGCTACATGTGGATAGCGTCACATCACCTGTCCAAGTTTGTTGCAAATGTGACATCATCCGGATGGAGGAGCTTGGCCAGATGCGCCCCAGCTCAAACCAGTCATGTGGATCGAGCACGCCATTGTTAATATTAGAAGGAAAATAAATATATTTATGCTTTTTTGGACTCAAACACTTTGGACAACGCTTGAACGAAATTTAAGACCTCGTAAAAATGCCCTTAAGACTTTTTATCACATTTTACCTTTCTCATAATTGATTTATCAACTTTTAATACTTTTAAAAACCCTGCGGACACCCTGTGTATGAGTCATAAATCTTGAATATTACAATATTATTAAATATTAAAATTATTTTAGTATCAACAGCAACTCTATCGCACAATACCCCGCTGATTCATTCGTTGCCTAGCGACATAAACTATTTTTCTTGTCAACAAAGAGGGCACTGTGCTGCGCCTCACGTTTTTGGATTGTAATTGCAACTGGTGTGACCAATAGGTAATTTACATTAATAATTAATTAAATTAATTAAATGTAAACATTCAAAAAAAGTATGTGCTGTTTGTAACTTTCTCAGTGCACTGCATCTGTTGATATCATCTTAGTCCTGCTTTCTGTTTTTAATTAAAACCGTGATACAAACTGAGGCGTGAACAATCATTGCACCACTAATATGGAAGAACAAAACAGAAATGAAATTCTATAGTTCCCCTTCGGGGGGAACTTCAGCACTATAAGTGGATTTGATTGTAAAATCCACGCATTGGGGAGGTTCGGTTCAGAAGCTACTCGTCTGAAAGAGTATTGAACGGGCCAATTAAGAATGAATTGGCAGCGCAAGCCTGCGCAGGTGAGCGGCATAAGCAATCAACTGAGTATATAAGCTCACCTGGCGCCAGCAGACGCTATCCTTTTCGCTTCAGAGACTTTCTGATCGAGTCGATGAGGGTTCCTCCTGCTGTGACCAGCGATTCTGAGCGAACGAGAGCATTCTCCCGGTCCAGAGTGTGTACACGCAGTGGCAGACGGTCGAGCTGGGTTTCTCCCTTGCCTGGCGTTCTTTGGGTCCGGTCCTCCAGAGCGGTGCGTATAAAGTTGCAAACTTCACAGAAAGAGCAACACAGTCGTGCAGCACGTCCTTATCAGGACGGCGCTCCGACTGTGCGTTTCTGGATGCGGTGGTTTCCTGTCCTCGGATGATGGGCGTGGGCACTGCGTTACATGTCTGGGGGTCCAGCATGTTAATGCGCTGCTCGCGGGCAGTTCATGTCGTCATTGCGATGCCATGACTGTTGCGCAAGATCGCGGTTAGCCTTTGCAAAAGGGCGAACCACCCCAGTTGTCCCCTGCTCTGCAGCGGGCACTCGGGCAGATCTGAGGGTTTCAGCGAGAGATAATCCGTCGCCCACGGGCCCGCGGACCTCCCGCTCCTCTAAGCGCTCCATCCAAGCTTCGGGCGGGGGAAGCGATCCGTCTAACAGATGGTAGCCCTTACGCCCGATGACACCGGAGACCAGATGTCCACCGCGGCATCGGAGGGTGGGCTTTCATTGTCCGATGATGATCCAGACCCGCTCGCCCCCTTCGGGCTGGTGAGCGCTGTCACTACGGATCCTGAAACGGACATGTTAGCCATGCTTTCCCGGGCTGCTTTGGCCGTGGGTTGGAGATGGTTTATCCCCCAGCTCCGCGGCCGGACTGACTAGAGGGGCGTTCCCTTCTTCCCGGAGGTGCACAGTAGGCTCACGCGGTCTTGTAAAGCACTTTTTTCTGCTCGTGCTGCGTGTTCCTCCACCCTAACCACTCTTGACGGTGAAACAGCCAGGGGGTATGTGGCGATTCCTCAGGTTGAGTGCGCGATGGCGGTAAATCCGCGCGGCGCCTCTTCTTGGCGGGGTCCGCCTCGTCTCCCATCCAAAGCCTGTAAGTTATCTACCTCCCTCGGAGCTAGAGCTTACATAGCTGCGGGCCAGGCTGCTTCCGCCTTGCATGCGATAGCCACCTACCAGCGCTACCAAGCGCAGGCGCTGGCCGAGCTGCACGAGGGTGGGTCCAACCCAGGCTTACGAGCTTCGCACCGCCACCGACTTAGCTCTTCGGACTACTGAGTCCGCTGCGTGTGCGTTGGGGAGGACGATGTCCACATTAGTGGTCCAGGAGCGCCACCCCTGGCTGATATGCGCAAAGTCGACAAAGTCCGCTTTCTTGACTTCCCCATATCCCCAGCCAGGTTCGGCGACACTGTCTGTGAATTCACCCAGGAATTCAAGGCGGTGAGAGAGCAGTTGGTGGGTGATGTCTTATCGGCGGTCCGTAGCCCGCTCCGCCCGCCGTGCCATTCATACCTGCTCCTCGCCGAAGGCGCCCGCCTACGAGAGCTGCTCCGCCCCCGCACACGCCTCCGGCGAAGCGAGCGCGTCGGGCACCTCGGAAGCAGGCAGCCCCCCTGCCCAGAACGCCGCTAAGTCCGGCAACGGACCGCGAAGCGCCCCTGGGACAGGCCATCTGGAGAAGAGGGAACTTGCTCTTTCCCCGCTGGAGGGCGGGGCCCCATTTCCAACGGCACTTTTTACTGCCATGAAAACATTATGAAAGGGCACTTTTCACTTCCCCAGATGTGACAGCCCGAAATCTGCCAGTCGGGGACGCTATGCTTTCTAGCTTGCAGATTCGGTGCGTTTCGCCAGTGGCTCACGAGCGCTGGGAGGACGGTCTCCTTTCTCCCACCCCTTGAGCCTCCCCTCCGGAGCTCGGGTTTGGAGTGAGAGCAAATATCTCACCTCCAGCTTTTCCGTGGGACCCGCGAGCTTCCCGGATCAGCACACCCACTCCGCGCTGCCCCACTGCTGGTACGTCAGCGATTGTAGCGATGAGTCCATTAGCGAGAGCTCTGCCTGCCTGGTTAGCGCGGGCCAGCTCTTCGCGGTGGCTCATACGCACAATCAGACTCGGCTATGCGATTCAGTTCGCGAAACGGCCCCCCAAGTCACGGGTGTGTATTCACCAGGGTCAGCCCCCTGTCCGCCCCTGTCTTGCGAGAGGAGATTGCTGTCCTCCTGGCGAAGGATGCAATCGAGCCGCTCCCTCCAGCCGAGATGGAGAGCGGGTTTTACAGCCCACGCTTCATCGTGCCCAAAAAGAGCGGTGGGTCACGGCCAATCCTAGATCTGCGCGTTTTGAACCGCTGCCTGCACAAGTTGCCGTTCAGAATGCTCACGCAGAAGCGCATCCTCCGGTGCGTTCGTCCTCTGGGTTGGTCTGCAGCATTAGACCTGATGGACGCGTATTTCCATGTCTCCACTCTTCCTCGCCACCGACAGTTTCTGCGGTTTGCGTTTGAAGGTCGAGCTTGGCAATACAAAGCCCTCCCCTTCGGGCTCTCTCTGTCTCCGCGGGTCCTCACCAAGCCCGCGGAGGGTGCCTCAGCGCCCCTTCGGCTCGCGGGCATCTGCATACTCAATTTCTTTACGACTGGCTGAATTTTGCCCTCTCTTTTGATTATGCACAGAGTTGATTATGCACAGAGACAAAGTGCTCTGGCACTTCCACCTGTGGGGGTTTCAGGTCAACCGAGAAAAGAGCAAACTCGCCCCCGTGCAGAGGATCTCTTCTCTCGGGCTAGGAGCTGGACTCGGTCACCATGGCAGCGCGCCTCTCCGGAGGGCGCGCTCAGCTGATGCTGTACTGTCTGAGAGAGCTCGACAGTAAAATAGTGGTCCCACTGAAACTATTTCAGAGGCTCCTGGGGCATATGGCATCCGCAGCCGCTTCATGCCGCTCGGATTATTCTATATGAGACCACTTCAGCACTGGCTTCACGATCGAGTCCCCAGACGCGCATGGCACGCGCGCGCACAACGAGTCTATGTTACTGCGCTGTGTCGCCGCGCCCTCAGCCCTTGGAGCGACCCCTCGTTCCTACAGGCCTGGGTGTCTCTAGAACAGGCGTCCAGTCTTGTTGTCGTTTCAGCAGACGCTTCCAACATGGGCTGGGGGGCTGTGCGTTGCGGGCATGCGGCTGCGGACCTGTGGAAAGGTACCCAGTTGCATTGGCATATCGCCTGGAGCTGTTGGCAGTGTTCCTCGCTCTCCACCATTTTTTTCCGGTGTTGGAGCGGCAACACGTGCTGGTCAGGACGGACAGTACGGCGGCGGTGGCGTATATCAGCCGTATAGGGGGTATGCGCTCTCGCCGCATGTCTCAGCTCGCCCGCCGTCTGCTCCTCTGGAGTCATCTGCGGCTGAAATCGCTGCACGCCATTCATATTCAGGCAAGCTCAACCGTGCAGCCGATGCGCTCTTACAGCAGCCTTGCGTCCTGGAGAATGGAGACTCCACCCCGAGTCTGTTCAGCTGATATGGGCGCGATTCGGGGAAGCCCAGATCGATCTGTTGCTTTCCCCGAGATCGCTCATTGCCAGTTGTTCTTTCCCTGACCGAGTGCTCTCGGCACGGATGCACTGGCTTACAGCTGGCCTCGGGGCACGCGCAATACGCGTTTCCCCCAGTGAGCCTGCTCGCACAGTTACTGTGCAAGGTCAGGGAGGACGAGGAACAGGTTACTGGTTGCGCCCCTCTGGCTCAACCGGACTTGGATGTCAGAGCTCTCCCTCGCGATAGCCCTCCCCTGGCAGTCCCTTCGAGAGAGCACCTACTCTCTCAGGGACAGGGCACCACCTGGCACCCTCGCCGATCTTTGGAGATTTTTAGACGCGAGGAAGACTTAGGTAACCTCCGATTGCGGTGGCTAATACCGTCACTCGGGCTAGAGCCCCCTCCCCGAGCGCGCCTATGCCCTGACGTGAAGTCTATTCACTGAATGGTGTGTCTCTCGCTGAGAAGACCCCCGTAATTTGCCAGATCAGCGTTGTGCTTTCTTTACGCCGAGAGAAGTTGGAGAGCAGGCTGTCGCCCTCCACACTCAAGGTTACGTGGCTGCCATCTCCGCTCTCATAACGCGGTGGCTGGCAGCACCGTGGGAACGCATAACCTCATCATCCGGTTCCTCAGGGGCGTTAAGCGAATTAACCCCGCCCCCTCTCATGCCCTCTTAGGATCTCGCCCTCGCTACACAAGCCGCGTCAGATCCCTTCGATCCTCGACTCAGTATATTTCTGTCCCTGAAGACAGCTCTGCTGGTCGCGTTGATATCGATTAGAGGGTCGGGGACCCGGAGGCATTTTTCGGTCAGTGACTCGTGCCTGTAATTGGGCTGGCTTCTCTCACGTCCTGAGACCCCGCCCGCGATATGTGCCCAAGGTTCCTACCACTCCGTTTTAATACGAGGTAGTGAGCCTGCAAGCGCTGCCCTCGGAGGAGGCAGACCCAGCCCTTCTTTATTGTCCAGTTCGCGTTTTGCGTATTATCCGGACCGCACTCAGAGTTTAGATCATCTGAGCAGCTCTTCGTCTGTTATAGCGGTCGGCAGCAGGGAAGTGCCGTACCGAAATAAGTTCCCACTAGATTGTGGATGCCTTTCTTTCACTATCAGAGCCGAGATGAGCCGCGTCCCCCGAGAGCGCGTGCGCACTCCACTCGGAGCTTAGCATCCTCTCGAGCGCGCGCACGCGGCGCCCCTCTAACAGACATCTGTAGAGCTGCGGGCTGGGTGACACCCAACACATTTGCAAGGTTTTACAATCTGCGAGTGGAGCCGGTTTCCTCAAGGGTATTAGGTAACCCTTGGTGATTGAGGAGACAATTCGGTAGGGTGTTGAAACACGCTTGCTGCGCCATTTTCCCTAACACGGAGATACGTGCGCCTTTTTATCTGTCAGTAAAGTTCCCCGTCAAGTGAGCCCTGCAGATTCCTCCGTGGCCCCCAGCACTGACTCAGCGGAGGAGTCACTTGCTGGCCCACTACGTTGTAGGTCTGCCCGTTGGTCAGCCCGCGTTTTGGGTAAAGGTGCCTGCTATGCGTGGTCCCCACTAGGCGATCCCATATGCTTATTCAGCCACGGTTAAGTCCCCCCCCCTGGGCGGACCCGTGTCTTCCCTCCCCGCTAACCACTCTTTTGCTATGCGTACTCCCCCTTTTTAGGGCTAGTCCATATGTAAATTCTGCCATCTATCCCCCCTTGGGTAACGGATGGCCTCCGCAGCGTCCTCCCTATCGGGATTGCACGCTTCCCAACGTACTGTCGTATTTTCCTAGAATTATCTAGATGCTCACGACTTCCCAAAAAAAATATATAAATCCGTAAAACTTCTGTTGAAGTAGGATAAATTAGGGCCAGGGACACGTTGGAGGACCGCGCCCCCCATGATGTGGATGCGTCACGCTTGCTTGACTATCTCCTCATCGGGGGTGTTGGTAAGGTGCAGTCATTATGGCGCTTTCAATGGGCTCCCAATGCGTGGATTTTACAATCAAATCCACTTATAGTGCTGAAGTTCCCCCCGAAGGGGAACGTTCGAGGTTACTAAAGTAACCCTTCGTTCCCCGAGGAGGGGAACGGAAGCACTATACTCCGTCGCCATAATGACTGTCCCTTAGCTGTTGAAAGTCTCTTCAGCTTAAAAAGGATAGCGTCTGCTGGCGCCAGGTGAGCTTATATACTCAGTTGATTGCTTATGCCGCTCACCTGCGCAGGCTTGCGCTGCCAATTCATTCTTAATTGGCCCGTTCAATACTCTTTCAGACGAGTAGCTTCTGAACCGAACCTCCCCAATGCGTGGATTTTACAATCAAATCCACTTATAGTGCTTCCGTTCCCCTCCTCGGGGAACGAAGGGTTACTTTAGTAACCTCGAACGTTTCATATTATGCACTACCATTTATTTGATTGCGGTGTTGGGAAAATACACTGTTTATGGTAAGATTTTTTTCATAATTTAGATGTTAAACTGCACCACAGGGATGCAGACAGAAACGTGAATAACAGCAAGTACAAGGTTAAAAGTACAATGTTTCCCTTTGCATTTTATTTAGCATTATTTTATGTTCGGCCAGTAATCATTCGTTTTTGAAAAGTATTTATATTATTTTTCTACATTCTTCCCAGCCCTAAATTCTGCAAAAATGATCTTCTTACATTATTTTTTTGTATTGTTTTCTAGTGCAAATATAATTAAAAATATATAAATAAAAATATATTTTTATATAAATAAAAAAAAAAAACACATTGTCTTGTTTTAAGAAATAATGAGCCAAAATGATGCACGTTTTTTCTTAATGCAAGCAATATAATCTGCCAATGGGATGAGAAAAATAATCGTATGTTAGAAGGATTATTTTACTTACCCCACTGGCAAATTATTTAGCCGGTTTTAAGGAAAAACTCACTTAATATTGACATATTATTTCTGAAAATAAGACATTATGTTTTGCTTGCCTAGAAAATGCTTCTTGATTTAAGAACTGGACAAGAAAGCCAAAAAATCTAAATAAGAAAAGCATTTTTTGCAGTGTAACTCTGAGTGTTTGTATATTATTGACACCCTGATTAATGTTAAAGCCATGTGAATCAAGACTTTTTATTTTTTCACAATATTTTTCCAGTGCCTTGGACTAACCCATTTTTTTTAACAATAAAAAAACATGCATCTACAGAGCACCGAAACATGGAGTTTGTACCCCTGCAGCATCTTTAGCATGTCAGTGGATGTTTATGTTCTATCACTCTTCTGTTGTCACCGCATCCTGTCAGAGTAAAAACTAATCACACTATAAGTTTCAATCCTCCAGAGATAATCCACCCAGATTAAAGTGTTTCTGAGATGTTTTTAACCAGGCACATCTGCTGCATCCAGCAGACTGAAGGATGGAAACGACATCTGTAAACCTTCAGCATTAAACACACACATCTACAAAGGCACAATGTGTGTGTATTTCACAGCAGTTTTAAAAGGTCTGAGTCTGGAGTACTGTGACAAAATAATATTCATTTTCTTTTCAGCTTAGTCCCTTTATTAATTTGGGGTCGCCACAGCAGAATGAACCACCAACTTATTCATGTTTTACGCAGCGGATGCTCTTCCAGTTGCAACCTATTACTGGGAAACACCCATACACTCCCATACACTGTTGACAATTTAGCTTACCCAATTCACCTATAGAGCATGTCATTGGGCTGTGGGGGAAGCTGGAGCACATGGAGTAAACCCATGCAAACCCCACACAGAAATGCCAGCTGACCCAGCCAAGGCTCAAACCAGCAACTTTCTTGCTGTGAGGCAATCGTGCTACCCACTGCACCACCGTGATGCCACAAAATAGTATTTAAAAAAAAAAATCATGATCTCAGCTATACGTGTTGAATTGTCAGCATGAACAGAGAGAAAATTCCACTGATAGAATAACAATTCTATTATAACTGATAGAATAAAATAACAATAGTTTTGAATATCATATTAAATGTATCGGCTTTATTTTCATATTTGTGTAGAAGTTAGAGGTGCACAATATTAGAAATAAATGATATTGCAATATTTTTTGTGTCAAAAATATTGCGTTATGAATATAATTAAACAAGATGAATATTTGGTGGAAAAAAATCTAAAAGTATACAGAAATACACAAAATAATATAATTTAAAGCACAGATGAAAACAATAGAACAAAGATAAAGATTAAATAAACAACCTTATGGCTTTTGGTGGAGTCTACCAGTATTGAGATATAGAAATTCAACAATCAAATGTAAATAACAGTGTCTTCACTGTATAATTACTGCATATAAACCCAATTAATCAAATTTAATGTAATTGTTAAAGCAGAAAGCTTTATAATGTCTTGTGTCCAAATGGTTTAAATGAACTTGAAATCTCTTGAGATCCTGTGATATGACCATTGCAGATTCGCAATCGATGCTGAAACAATATAGTGTGCAGCCTTAGCAGAAGTTAAATTTTATCATAAAGTTATACGTTTGTAAATTTAAATATGAGTAAAAGATAAGATGGACCATGTTGGTGTTGCGTTAAATAAATTCTTCAACTAAATGTTGTGGGGAAAAAATAAATACCATATAAAAAACTAAACATATACTAAATCACATCTTTCTGACTAACTATATTGAGGGTGTACTTTAGGCCTTAAATAGTCTTTTATTTTGAATTTTTTATTTAATTTAATTAAATAGAACACAATAAAAAAATCTTGAAATATTGTTTTTTTATTGGAGGTTTATTCTTAATATATTACCTAATCATACACATTTGCATACACACAAATATGTCATAATCTCTTTCTTCTGTGAGAAAAATATAAAAATATAATATTTCTTAAAGAAGTACATTTACAAGCAAGAAGGTTGCTGGTTCGAGCCTTGGCTGGATCAAGTTGGCATTTCTATGTGGAGTTCTATGTGCATGTTCTCCCCGTGTTCGCATGGGTTTCATCTGGGTGCTCCGGTTTTCCACATAGGTCCAAAAAAAAAAAAAAAAGACATGTGGTATAGGTGAATTGGGTAAGCTAAGTTGTCCCTAGTGTGTGTGTGTGTGTAAATGAGTGTGTATGGGTGTTTTCCAGTGACGTGTTGCAGCTGGAAGAGGATTCGCTGCGTTAAAAAATTCTGCTGGATAAGTTGGTGGTTTATTCCTCTGTGGTAACCCCAGATTAAAGGGACTAAGCCGAAAAGAAAACGAATAAATGAATGATATTTTGACCAAGACAAGGTTTCAATCAGAGTAATGATCATCCAAATAAAATAACCAGTAAATAAACTAAAAAACTTGTTTTATAACTTTCTAGTTAAAACAGTCTAACAGTCATCAGTCAAGTGAATATATTGTAAATATATTGACAAATAAAGTTGGAGGATATTTTTTTTTATCACGCCTTAAACAAAACATGGCTAAAAGACAATTGGCATTGTGATAATATACATTTTCTGATTTTTTCTAAATAAAGCTGGGTGTATTTTGAATAAAGTAGTGTAAACAAAAAGGCCTATGAACGTATTTTGAAGATAATTGTCAACAGCCTAACCTTAAGTCTGAATACAGCAGCAGTGACTGACAGGTGCCATCAAGTGTAGATATTATAATTGTGCCGTGCTCGTTTTGCTTTGTCACGTGATCTTACTCATACTATAATATTTGTATATAGCGCAAACTAATATATTAGGTTAACGAATATTTAAACATACTGCAGACGATGTTTTGAATACAGAAACTATACTACAGCATCTTTTATATGATGGGGGAATCACACAGGCCGTATAACGCGCAGTTTATATCCCTCACACGCCATTCTTACGCTTAAATCAGAATATGAATAGTATATTTTGCTCCGTTACTTAGCATAAAGCAGTCTGAGGTGATATGTAATACATGTGAGTCCGCTGAACAAACGGCTCATTATTGTGACAGCTCCTCCGCAGGCCCTGCCGTACACACACGCTTGAGCCATAAACACATCATTTACACACACGACGCCAGTACAATGACATTCATTAGGAAGAATTCCAGTGAATTGTGACACGTTAACAACATTGTACTCACTGTATTTTGACTGCGTCCTTTCTAATGTTGTTATTACACTGGCTGAAGGCAATCCGCTGCTGCTCCTGTGGGTTGCCAGATATGCGCTCTTCTGCTGCTTGGTTACGGGCAGCCCACGATAGCGCCACGCTCTTCTGCAACAAAACGGCTCCTCTTTGCGCATGCGCGCCGCCCCTTCATTATACACGCACGCCTTTGTGAAGTATTGACAGTGGAGAAAAACATCACGGTAGTTGGGATGTGTTGTGTCTATCACGCATGTTTTTTCATATTGTAGTATAAATGTATATTTATTCTGTCATTAAGATACTATTATACAGTTTTGTAGGTAATTATATTCATGATCGATAATAATAATAATAATATTAATATTAATTAATTCATTTTCTTTATGCTTAGTCTCTTTATTAATCTCGGGTCGCCACAGGGAAATGAACCGCCAATTTATCCAGCATATGTTGCCCTTCCAGCTGTAACCCAACACTGAAAAACACCCATACACTCTCATCCACATTTAGCTTAGTCAATTCACCCACAGCGCATGTCTTTGTACTGTGGGGAAAAACGGAGCACCCGGAGGAAACCCATATAGATAATGATAACTCTTTTAGGCAACATTTTAACAAATGACTACACAGATTACACATAATCATTTGGATTAATCACATAAATAAATACTAAATACATATGTATTCTCTGTAAAGACAACCTTAAAATTTTGAATATTAATATCCAAATGTATTCTTTTAGCTTTTAAAAAAATTAAGGTATAAGTTATTAGTTTTTTCATAACAGATGTTATGTATAAACTGTTATTTATATATACATTTCTTATGAATAAAAATATTTATTAATGTAAAACATAAATACATAAAAAACAAGGACAGTTATTCAAAAATCTCAATAAAAAAAACAAGACAAATAATCAACTTGTTTAATTACTCATTGTAATTAACTCATAAAATCAATAATTTTACACACACACACACATCGGTCATATATATATATATATATATATATATATATATATATATATATATATATATATATATATATATATATATATATATATATATATATATAAATAAAATCGTAAAAATTATACCATGATAAAAATGACTGTATTAGAACAAATTACGTTTGAATTAATAATATAAAGTCTTTACACTTAATAAAAGGTGACATGTTGTTGCAGTAGGTATTGCTATCGCCTCACAGCAAGAAGGTCGCTGGTTCGAGCCTCGGCTGGGTCAGTTGGCGTTTCTGTGTGGAGTTTGCATGTTCTCCCTGCGTGGGTTTCCTCCAGGTGCTCTGGTTTCCCTCACAAGTCCAAAGACATGCAGTACAGGTGAATTAGGTAAGCTACAATTGTCTGTAGTATATGTGTGTGAATGAGTGTGTATGGGTGTTTCCCAGTGATGGGTTGCAGCTGGAAGAGCATCCGCTGCGTAAAACATATGCTGTGTAAGTTGCCGGTTCATTACGCTGTGGAGAACTTAAGATTAATAAAGGGACTGAGCTGAAAAGAAAATGAATGAATGAATAAATAAACGTAATAAAATAAATTAAAAAAATAAAAATTTATAAAAATTAAACTAAAATAATTTAGGGCTACAAAAGGTGCCCTATTTTGTAAAAGTGGTTTTATTTTCTTACAAAGAAATATGAATTAAAAATGAAATCATTCATTGTGATCAGTGTGTAAACAAGCTAATCATTATTTTTTTCAGGGTTTCTGCAGTTTTCATCAAGTCAATTTTTTTAAAGACCCTTTTAAGACCATTATGAATGAGACTTTACACGTATATGTGTAAAGCACTAAGAATTTTTTGTAATGGCCCAGTTGGACCAATGGAATTGGAAAAAACTATTGTAATTATTTCTTAACCACATATTTTAATGTGTCAAAACAGGAAAACTCTAGTTGGATAGACTTTTTTCAACATGATGTTTCTTTTTAATGACAAGTTTAG